>NW_026899406.1:0-117866 GCF_033153095.1 Gastrolobium bilobum | reverse complement strand
AAGCCAACACATTATCATCCATGTGTTGCTTGTGGGCCTCGAAATCAAATTCCGCGAACCCATCTTCTCCTTCCTTAGGCGCAATAGGTAAAGCAGTGTTAAGGACATAAGCAACTTTTTCGGCCCGCAGAACATTTCTGACATTCCGATACCAGTCCATAAAATTAGGACCAGTCAGTTTGTTCGTATCGAGTATTGAGCGCAGTGACAGTGGATTAGTCATACTAAAAATTGAAAAATGTAAAGATAGATTAATAAATATATATTGTCGTGTAACAAATTATTAAAGACTTTAAATAATTTGCCCCTCCCACTATTTTGTCTAAGTCAATGACCCTTACCATTTGACTTAGGGTTAATCTACTTTTAGACTTTACCTTGGTGGGATTAAGAGTGCGATTATTTATTTTAGCACCCGTTTGAGACCGCAAGATTAATTTAAATAATGGGTTGATTCTTATCAATAGTATCTCATACCCTCTCTTAACATTAGGTTGGCAACTCCTTGTCACTTAGTGGTGCATCTCATGCAACCAACCTAGAACTATTACCCTAAGCACATGAGTCCGGCTGAGCCTGCAACTCATGCCTCAGTTAAGCACTAACCAGCACCCTAAGTGTCTAACACTTCTAACACTACTCTTGCTCAACGAAACAGTGGATCCCAACTGAGTTGTGGAGCACCACTATTTAGAGGAGGTTTGAATAATATTGGTTGTGGGAGGTAATCATGCGCTTAATAATTTATTCCTTTTAAGGGTTCCTTTTATTTAGGGTTTACTAAGTCTCATCAAACACATATGTATGTTATCATGCTAGTCGTAACCTATGTCAAACATCTATCGATTTACACTAGTCGCAATTGGACGTGCATAATAAAGCATACAAACGCGGTTTGTCCAATTCATGCATACTAGACGTCTTAAGTCATATAAGCATACATTCGCAATACACTATCTCATGCATACTAGTCGTACAAAGCATACAAGCATATAAAATATTTTTATTTGAGATAGTCATGGTACTAGCGCATTCGTCCATCTTGCTTCTCAAGCCACGGCTGCTTGTCGTCTAAACGCCACTAGCCTAATTTTCTAATTACAAATAATTAAAGAAACTCCAAAACATCTTTGGAGGGACAAATGAAAAATTACAAAATTCGAAATTCAAATTACACCTCTAATTTAAATAGAGAAAAATTACATATTAATTTAAAAAATTTGAAATTCAAATTTCGGGCGCCATGACCATCCCCTTCCTTTTTGCACCTGAAAGGTTAAACAACTTGCAAGCATAAAATATCTTATTATCACATAACATGTTCTCACATATATCTTGATATTTAACAATTAAAAATCAAAACAAGAATCAAAATTCAAAAATTTTCCAATTTTCTCCCAATGGTCGAATTTTGCATCTTTATGCATAATTCAAATCTTTGTCAAATCTTTCTCAAAGAACACAAAAATTAAACCATAACTCATATGGCCGAACCATACATCATCATGTACAAAAAAATTTATTAAAAATTTTATGCTATGTTTATGAACAATTCATCTAACAAAAACACAAAATCATCAAGATAAAAATGAACAAAATCAAGAATCCTAATTTTATTCATATTGTCGAGATATGCCATGAACCCTTCATGCATTTTAAAAATAAAAAATCATGGAGAAAATAATGCATTTGAATATTCGCATCATGGCCAAATCATATTCCTTTCTAAAAGATGTTTCTTTTGTAAACTTTAACAAAGAATCAAAACAAACAAAACCATGAGTGCATGTAGATATATGAACACCATAATCATATTAAACATGTTCATAAAAAGACAATCCACATGCAAAGAATTAATCTTTAACAACTTTAAAGACCTTTTGACCGTGAAAAACAATTTTCACAAACAAGGTACCATCACCCGCCGATGGTAAAGCAACTGGGCTCTGATACCACTTGAAAGTTAAATGGCCTTGAAGGCCGAAGCATGTGAGAGGGAAAAAAAAAAATTCAAGCGGAACTACACATGCATTCAAGACTCATGCTTTAAGACAACATGATGTTACCTTTGTTTGTGATTCAAACAGCAAGGAGATCACTATCAGGTTTGAAGGGTTCAAACCCTCTAACGTTGATCCACACCACCCACGTTAAGATGCAAGAACACTTTCTTGAAAGCCACCAATTGACCACCACACCAAGCGTGCTAGGCGTCCAATGTGTGAAGAAGGAGGCTAGGTAAAGGTGTTTAGAAGAGTGAAGTCTTCAACATGAAAACTTCACAAGAGTGGGGCATGGATTAGAGTAGAATTGGCTAGGAGTTTTTGTGAAAACCCTAAGGAGAACTTACCCAGTTGGCGCATAAGAGAGTGAGGGAATTAGAGAATTAATTCAGATTTTTCACTTTAAATCACATTAAAAGTGGCGCACAACATGAGGAGATAAAGGTGGAGTTGTTGCAATTCAAAATTTCCAACAACCTCCTCTTTGAATCCTCATGAGACTAGTTCTTTATCTAGTCAAGATTCTAACCTAATAGTCATCATATGACCATCCTATCTATGCGCACCATTCAGCCCCAAAAGGGGTCCAGATACGTTGAACAGTTGCATTCAAGTTTGAACCAACTAGCTCACTGATTCTCTCAACAACCAAATCTGATTGGAGCTTGTTTGATTGACAAGATGACACTCATATCCAACCAAAAGTGGTGCCCCATTCAGCCTTGGATGATCTCCAAAGATCTCCTCTTGATACAAGGGATTTGTTCCAACAAGATCTCATCTTATCCTTTTGTTATGAAACAACTTTTCACAGCCATTTCAAATTCGAACTCAAACATTTAAATTCAAACGTTCAAACATTTAAATTCTAAATTCAAATTCAAAATTCAAATTCAAAATTCAAAATTCAAAATTCAAAATTCAAAATCAAAATTCAAATTTCAAAATTCAAATTCAAAATTCAAAATTCAAAATTCAAAATTTAAATATTTGATAATTAATTTAACCAATTAAATTAATTAGTAATGTCTTGTACCATCCAAGCCCATTACATGATCCATGTGCCCTTTTCCCTTTAGGTGAGCTTCCAAACTTCTTCTTGGGCTAACAACCATTATTAGGCCCAATAACTTTAATGCTAGATCATCATAACAATAAGGTGTTAGTGTGTGACCCATTAGGTCCAACATAGCCACTGACATAAATGGGCTCAGGCCCAACAAGCCCACAACCCATTTAATGACAACACATAGCACTAGCAATGCTTTGTTGCCCCAGAGCTAGTTAGATTAATGACTTGATCATCCTATTACACATATTTGGTTGCCGTATATATTTCCTTTCGTCTCGGTCACCTTCCCATTAAACCTAGGGTAAGGAAACATATCAACCCTTGCGGTTTAGGGTAAGCTTTATTCGAAATAGGAAATCTTCAATTTACCGATTCTAAATGCAGATCATCTCATGATCTCTTTTACTATGCATAGATTCCCGAGTCCCTGTAAATGTCATCCCGATTTCTCTAGTTTACAGATAACCTAATCTCTCACGGAGGTTTGACGAATTCCTTCAGCTTATCACCCTAGCCCTGTGCTCTTTCAGGACAAGCCCAACAGTGTACCTATGAGTCTCCATGTTTCAGGAAGACGAGGTATACAATCAGAGCTTGCCTTCTAGAAGACAATCTAGGTAATAACTTCTGGTCTAAGGAAAGACATACCCAAATATAAAGAGACTACTCTAATGATACTATCTGTGAGATTTCCTCATAGAGTCTCTTTGTGGGTCTGTTCAGTGCGAGCTATACCCTTATAGGTCCACCCATGACTTTAGCTAAGACATCTCCATATCTGTAGCACATGAGGTCTTTACCTTGTATCCAAATACAAGTAGATAAGTCGTGCTAGTCTTACCCGAGATTACTGATCTCCATTCTCAGTATCTTTAGACTAGGAACATAAAATTAGGAATAAACGTGCGGTATCCTTTAATCCTCATGATCGTGATCTCATCACAGATACTCAAGAGATACATGTTCTATTCCAAGGGGTTTATCCAGTTACTCATAAATTATTAACAATAATATTGAGACAAAATATGAAACAAGATAAAGAGTGCTTTTATTTATTCGCGACAATATAAAAGGTCCACATATGTCCTAATCTAATCAAAAGATTGTCTTTATGACATCCATATTCTAACACCCATGAGTAACAATCAAGCTGAATATGAGGCCATGATTGCAGGGCTTATTCATGCTAAGGAGCTTGGAGCCAAGTTCCTGCACATATATAGTGATTCGCATTGGCGACATATCAAATTAATGTTGATTACCAGGCAAGGGGGGAGATCATGATAAAATATTTGGCAAAGGTTGAAGACTTGATGAAGGAATTCAAGGAGATCCGGGTAAAGCATATTCAGAGAAATGACAATGTTCGAGCATATGTACTTTCCAAGCTAGCAAGTACTAAGTTCACCGAAAGCTTGAGTACTACAATACAACAGAATATCCAGCTTCGAGTATTGTATGGATGATAGAGGAAGGTACTTGGATGGACCCAATTATTGCCTTTTTGAAGGAGGGGGAGTTACCAGGAAATAAGAAAGAAGCCGCCAAGTTGATACGGAAGGCGGTTTGGTTTGTGATTTTAGAAGGACAATTATATAGAAGAGGGTTCAATTCACCTTTGTTGAAATGTATAGCTTCACCAGCTACCGAGTATATCCTGGAGGAAATTCACAAAGGCATCAATGGCAATCATCTGGGAGGAAAGTCATTAGCAAGAAAAGCCATCCGAGCAGGATATCTTTGGCCTACTATAGGGGAGGATGCCAAGAGTCATGTTAAAAAATGTGAACAATGTCATAAGTTTTCCAAAGTCTACCAAGCTCCCCTAGAAGAGTTGTTCATAATTTCTTCTCCATGGCCATTTTATAAGTGAGGGATGGATCTTTTAGGCCTATTTCCCAGAGCAGCGGGTGGAGTTAAATATTTGATTATTGTTGTAGATTACTTTACAAAGTAGATAGAGGCAGAGCCGTGGCAATTATTACTGCATGCAAGGTGCAAAAATTATTCTTTAGTAAGATTGTTTATAGGTTCGGCATACTTGCAATAATCATTACTGACAAGGGAACCCAATTTATAGATAGAAAGTTCTGACAAGCAGTTGCCGACTTGGGTGTAAAGCATCATTTTTCAGCAGTGGAACATCCATAGACAAACAAGCAGATGGAATCCGCCAATAAAATCCTTACTAATGGATTGAAGAGAAGAGTTGAAGGTTGTAAAGGAAAATGGCTATAAGAGCTTGACAATGTGCTATGGGAGTACATGACATCAATCCAATCTAGTACTCAAGAAACACCTTTTAAGATAACTTATGGATTTGATGCAATGTTACTAGTCGAAGTCGGAGAACCTTCTTGGAGAAGGAAGATTATGGAAGAAGGAAAAGAAGAAGTAAATGGTGAATTAATGAAGATTGATTTACACTTATTAGAAGAAGAAAGGGAGAAAACGTATATTCTAGAGATGGCTTCCAAGCAGCATGCAGCGACCAGATATAACTGAGTTGTGATAAAGAGATCTTTTGAAGTTGGAGACTTAGTGCTGAAGAGAGCAGATATAGGGAATAATAATGCGATGGACGAAAATTTAGCGACTAATTAGGAGGGCCCCTACTGAGTAGCAGTTCACACTCATACATGAGCTTATCAAATTGAGAATTTAGATGGGAAATTGATTCCAAGGCATTGGAATGCAGATAAGTTGAAGAGGTATTTCAGTTGAAGTTTTCAAAGATAAGGAACTCGTGCAGATTGTTTTCTTTATTAGTAATGAAGTTTATGATTAGGTGTAGGGAGTATTTAAGTTTGATGTGCAAATAAGAATTTAAATTTGGAGGCTAGATAGGAAGTATGTATGTTTGAATTTTAGTTAGTTTGTATAGCTGGATTTTAAGCAAATAATATCAGCGAGTCCCGACAAAACAATTCAAGTAAAGAAATGAGTAAAATAAAAGCCCCTTGACGTCAGAGATGGACTCTTGGGCTCCCGTTCAATTCCTACTCGAAAGCGGGCAAATAAAATTCCCTTGACGCCAGAGATGGACTCTTGGGCACCCGTTCAGTTCCTACTTGGAAGCGGGCAAATAGAAGCCCCTCAACGCCAGAGATGGAATCTTGGGCACCCATTCAGTTCCTACTCGGAAGTGGACAAATAAGAAACCCTTGACGCCAGATATGGACTCTTAGGCACCCGTTGAGTTCCTACTCGGAAGCCCCTTGACGTTAGAGATGGACTCTTGGGCACCCGTTCAGTTCCTACTCAGAAGCAGGCAAATAAGAAACCCCTTGACGCCAGAGATGGACTTTTGGGCACTCGTTCAGTTCCTACTCGGACGCGGGCAAATAAAAGCCCCTTGACGCCAGAGATGGACTCTTGGACACCGTTCAATTTCTACTCAGAAGCAGGAAAATAAAAAGTCCCTTGAAGCCAGAGATTGACTCTTGGGTACTCGTTCAATTCATATTCGGAAGCGGGAAAATAAGAAGTCCCTTGACGCCAGAGATAGACTCTTGGGCACCCATTATTTCCTACTCAGATGCGAGTAAAAAATACTTTTATTTGAAACCAAGCAGAATATAAGGATCTAGACACCATATGTAGATTCTGAGGAAGCCATTCAATTAGTACTCTGAAGTGAGTAAAATTACGATAAAAAATAAAAGAGTAAATACCCTTTTTGGTCCTCAGTAAATTTTACGATGCCCGCTTTAGTCCCTAGCAAATAAAAAAGCTATTCGTGATCCCTAAGAAATTCAAAATGGACCCATTTAGTTGAAATTATGGTCCCTCACGAATTCAAAAAAGACCCACATTAGTCCCTCAAAAGAACTAAAATGGGTCAACTTTGAATTTCTTAGGGACCACGAGTAGCCTTTTTATTTGCTAGGGACTAAAGTGAGCATCGTAAAATTTGTTGAGGACCGAAAAAGGTATTTACTCAAAATAAAAAGCATGGATATAAAGAAATTGAAGCAAAAAGTGAAGATTTAACAAAAGTAAATATTGTTTAGTACATCAAATAAAAGCGGCATTTCTAGCCCAAAAAGGGTACAAATATAAAAGGTGACTTACCACCCCCTTTAAACATCCTAATTTTCTCTGAGAGCTTCCTCCGAGTTGGTAACTGATAATTAATATTTACTACTCTTATTTGTTACTCTTGATTAGAGATTTTTGGATTGTTTACTTTTAGTGTGTAAATAATGCTCTTTGGGTTAAATTAGATGTTGGATTTTTCATTGGGTTTATTTTGAAATTCATAATAAAAACTCAGATTTATGTTACTTCAGTATTTTGACCATAACTCATTCGAAAGGTGTCTAATTGACCCCATTCTTGTTGCTTTTTGCAGCTAACTCAGAGGTCTACAAATGTTATGCAGACATGAAAGCCTAATTCAGACAATAGAATGGTAAAAAATCAAGCTCAAGTTTATCACGAGTTGCTGCAGTTTTAATTAGTTAATTGGATTTAAGTTTGTAATTGGAAACCCAATCTTTATGAGGCCCAAATCTATTATGTATATTTTATTTCCTTTTATACTAGGTCATACTTTAGAGCCTATATAAAGGCATGATTAGGAGACCTTGAGATTGAGTTTTAGTTTTAATTTTAGTTTTGAGAGTTTATATTTTTACAGTTTCAAGATTCAATTGCAATTTGCGTTTTCTCTCTTCTACTCTTTTGTTCTTCTTTGTTTTCTTAATTTCAATTATGGTTTTCTACTTAGCCATGCTAGGCTAAGCATTCTTTAATCAATCCAAGAATTAAGGATTCCGCGATTGAATCTGGAGGACCTACGCTTCATCTTGATCCAAATTGTTTCTCTTCCTTGAACTCGGATTCGAGTTATGCGATTGCATCTAAGGTAAGTGATTGCATATTAGATTTAATGTTTAGGTTTATTAAACCAATGATCTTAAGTCAAATGGGCTGATACCCCGCGATTGCGCGAGTAGATTCGTCGTATGGATCAAACGCTAGGCGATCGTCTAGAGAGGGGTTCCTAAGCAATTGCAGGGATTCCGAATTGTTTAGGGTCAACTACGATTTGGTAATCCTTTGTCCAATGCTGGATATCTTGGAATCCTAATTCTTGGGTTGATTACTTTTAATTGATAATTTCAGTTTTTAAATCCTTATTTTTACTTTCTATTTTTTTATCACACAAACCCCCCTTTTACTTCTTGTTTTAAATTTATCGATTAAGATCCTTGTAAATTCCTTGAGAGACGATTCATGTTGCTCACTTTATTATAAATCTTTAATTTTACAAACCTGATTAATTTGAGTGAGTTCGACAGCTCACGTTAGTAACATTTGTGGAGTCCGGGTTAGTTGTGTCGACTTTAGAAGCGCGAGGACAATTTTTTGGCATTCCTCGTCATATGAGCACAGATTGCCGTCTTCCATAAAGTTGAAAGTTTTGATTTTGTTCAAGTCGAGAAGAACAACTTTGGGGTTGTAGAAGCCCACTTGATCTAGTACCCAGCAACAAAACTGATGAACATAAGCTTCATATTTGTTGTCCATGTTAGCTGCGGCCTTTTCTAGGTCTTGTACCTTTGATTTCAGGGTATCAACTTCCAACTCCAACTCGGCTACACGGAGGTCGGAGTCTTCAAAATTTTTCTTGAGTTGATTACGTTCCTTCATCAGCTTAGAGTAGTTGTGCTCAACAAACTTTAATTTCTCCCCAACCAATTTGGCAGTCTCCTCAGCAGTTGCTTTAGAAGTAATTGTATTTGAAATCCTTGAGCAACAAACTCAGCAGATTCAACCTACTTTTTTAGAGCGGTTTGTTCCGTGCTGAATTTATTTTTGAAATTTTGAAGGTTTTGAAGGATAGACAGAAGTTGATGATGTTCAGCGAGAGCTAAGAAAGCCATTTAAAAATAAGGTTATCCAGGGAAAATAAGGTTAGACATAAGTTGATG
Source organism: Gastrolobium bilobum (assembly GCF_033153095.1). NCBI lineage: Eukaryota > Viridiplantae > Streptophyta > Magnoliopsida > Fabales > Fabaceae > Gastrolobium > Gastrolobium bilobum. Next base: position 108,852 of record NW_026899406.1, on the reverse strand, counting down.
TCGTTAGCTCAGAGAGCTGTAAACTTGGAGATAAGTTTATCCAGGGAAAACTTATCCCATTTATCTCGAAGACCTGTAGTAAAGTAAGGTTTTAACTTATCGAGAAAATTGGGACATGAAGTCTGAGGATGGCCAAGAGAAGTTGGCAGCGTGGGAGATTTGTCAGCAGTATCACTTATATCCTTTTCAGGGTCATTTACCCGGACACGTCTTCTTTGGTGGAGGTCTCCATAATCAACTTGGGTATCTACATCAACTAAGACAGTATTGGTGGGGGCGAAACCCGTAGCAGATGTAGTTGGAATGGTGGAAGGAGTGATGGAAGGAGAATTCTTTTCACCAGAAATAGAAGGGGTTTCTACCAAAGTCCCTTTTACGTTATCACTTTTCTTCATCCAGGGAAAAAAGCGTGGATCCATTGTTTTATCTGAAAGACAGAAGATAGTTAGAAATTACATATAAAATGGATTTAGAAAATATAGTAGTATTTACTTACTAAATTTTCTTCGAACCCATTCCAACGAATGCCCATTTTCTAAAATTGGTCGAGGAGCAATAAAGGCGTTCTCCTTCGTCAATCGACGAGCTAAGCTTTTAAACCAATCATAAGTTTCGAACTCGTTATCTGATAAATTCTTCGGATTAGTTAAGAACAAATGGGTTGAAGGAGTATAATGAGCTCGGTTCCAAGATAAAGGGAACCGAGGAAGTCCGTCTTGATCTAAAAAAAGGCTGAAAGAGTTGCATTTTGAGAAGATGATGAAGAAGTAATCTTCCTTAAAAATTTTCTAGTGATCTTCAAATATAGTACACCATTTCAATCCAGGGCAAACTTTTAAAGACACCAAACTGTAGCGGGTACTCCCCTTCTTAATGGCGTTACAAAACACAACAAAAAGACAGAAAAACACCCGGGCATAATAGGTGAACTCATAAGCCCGACAAATTAGTTCGAAAATTCTCAAAAAACACCACCTGTTAGGATGGAGTTGAGAAGGAGCAACATCCAGATAAAGCAGAACTTCCATTTGGAAGTCGGTAAAAGGTAGTAGGATTTTAAGTTCTGAAAATAAGCTTTTATGCACAAAGAAAAAAGCATCATCACCTTTCCCGGAGGGAGAACATATTCTTTCGTTCTCGCCAGGGACTTCAACTCGGAAAGAAGTAATTACTGCGTCATGACATAGAGGTACTGAGTGTAATGCAGACTGTAAGCTAGCCATATTATTTTCATAAGAAAAACGAAGTCCTACAGCTTCTTCATCAACCCATTCTAAATCCGCCAAGTTAGGCGAAAGAGCAAAATGAGAAGCGGGAAGTGAGTGGTAAGGACGATTCCTAGGCATGTGCCTGGAAGGAAAGTCACAGTTAGACTCCAACTCGAAAACTGAAGTAATCGATAACGTACTATCAGAATTGGGTTGAGGACGCAAAGATATTTTAATTTTTCTTGAACCCGGCAAAAAGAACATGGGGGTTTTACAAGGGCTAAAACTTTTATAAAAAGAAGCATATTTTTTTTTCTTAAAGTGAAGGCATTTAATTGATCTGAAACATCTTTTTTTTTTAAAGATATCCTTTAATGTATTTTGAGGGTTCATTATAGCGAAAACACAGACAACATCAATGGGGAATACAAGACAACCTACAAGTTTATAAAATATAGACTAAAAAAATGAGTATGGGAAAGTAAGTGAACTTACTTGTTATTGTAACAGCCCGTTACGTACTGGTAATGTTATCATTGCATATGGTATTAACCGCAGTTACAATCACAGTAATTGAGTTAATTAAATTACGGGTAAACTTTTTCTTTTATTACATTCCTTTCTTTAAACATTAACCATTTCCGTAATCAATTAAAACAACGCCATAATTGTAAATGCAAAACTCGCGGAAGCATAAAATATACTCAACATCAACTCTCTAAGCAACACCATTCATTTTAGCTTTTAGAAAACACATTTTCAAATTTCAACAAAGTGGTAATCGATTACCATCCTTGAGGTAATCGATTACCAAAGGTTACTGTAGAAGTCAGAACCTCAAATTGGGCTCCCATGTTTTCTGGTAATCGATTACCAGGGATTGGTAATCGATTACTGAACTAGGTAATCGATTACCAATGCTCTGGTAATCGATTACTTTGAAGACAGAAGCTCATTTTTTCGTTCCCTGTTGCAGGTAATCGATTACCAATGAATAGTAATCGATTACTATGCAGAAAAAATGACAGATGACAGCTTTTAAGACCCAAAATGAGTGATATAACATACTCCTAACACCTTGATACTTATTATACACCTTACACGAGTATTAACGTAGGCCCTAGGCCCTTCCATCATGCATATTCATTAATCAATGCATCATTACAACCATTTACAATATCATAGCCATTTTGTACAACCAATGGTCTATTTACAACTCAAGTCTTCCAATGCCTCAAAATACAATTATGTGGCCATGGACAAGTCCCATGCTCACTCAAGATACAAAAATAACAAGAGGTATAACTATACATCAATTTTTAAAGGACTTAGCATATAGTCATAATATACAAAAGCATGACAATATCACATGCAACAAGTTCATATCCTAAGTCCAAAATATCACATACTACACTATGTACATCAATGGAATCCTTGAATATGTCATGCTCTCCAAATGCTTCCACTAAGCGGGCCTCTTGCCCGAAGATCCACCATGCTCAGCAAGACCTGAAATGATGTCCCCAAACGCGGGGTGAGATATACAAATATATCTCAGTAAGCCAAGGGTACTAGAGGATCACTCCACTCATGGCTCACTCAATGTGCATACAATGATCATCATATAAAATGCATAACATACAAATATCACACAACAACAACTGGGCACAAATCCAAGGACATCCACATCAGGATTCCCTTAAAGGACCCCATCGTATAACTCCCGGAATCTTCCTGGTGCCTCTCCCATGGTTGAGACGACCCCATGGCAAAACCCGACTGGAACTCCTCATGAGCCTTATCCAGCGGAAGTCCCACGTTTGGATCATCCTGGTACTGCTCCCAGAGTCGGTCCCACGGCAACAACCCGACCGGAATCCCCAAAGGATATCTCCAGCGGAACTCCAAACCAACACACATCTACTGGCCAGAGATCACAATTATATCACACAACATGCTCCAAGCATGTCACATAATCATGTCAATAATGCATGAACATATATTTATACATAATCAAAGGCATTAAATCCAACCACAACCTTCCACTAGGTGTGGTGGAACACACGAGGGAATAAAACCCAAATTCCAAAGGTTTACCTCAACTTTGAAGCCAATGCTCCTCAACGTAAGCTCCAAGCTTAATTCTCCTCTATTGAGTTCGAGAGAGGAAACCTATAATGATCAATCAACATGATCATCAATACAATTTCAAGACAACCACTTCACTTTCAAATACAATAATTCTCAACAAAACAACTTAGGCCTAATGGCCAACTACATTTAATCCAATTACTTCAACCATTTTAGTCATTAAACTAAATCACCATTTATGCACTACGGCATCACTCATTGGTTATACCACATTTTCACATCATTTTCCTTATTTCCTTCAATATGGTTGAAATCTCACACACACAACACATCCAACATTTCTCCTTTCAATTTCACTACATCAAACCAACCTACCATTCATTTAAACACCAATCACGATCATATAGCATCAACTATAACATTTTTGCATCATCTAACCATCCATGACCTCATTATAGCTCTTCTAGATATCAAGCAATCGTTATCCATCTTCCTTAGCCCCATTGCAACACATTCTTAGGTGATCAAACTCATTGATATACTGTTTGATTGCTAAATCCCACTATTTGATGTTGTGAAATTTAGTAAATACTTCCTACCAGAAATGATTGGGCAGAAACTTTCTCGTAACATCTTTTTTGTCTTGTCCCATGTCATAATCTTCAACTTTCTCTCTCTAGCTTGCTACCTTTTCATATGTTCCCAACAAATCGAAACATGTTTCCTTAATCAAAATCCCACCAATTTAACGTTTTGGTCTTCAATTAGATCTTTAATTTCCAAAATCCTTTCGAATGTATGCAACTAGTTGATAACTCAAATGGATGACCCTTGCCCTAAAACACAAGAATTGTGATCTTCATCCTAATGTTTGGAATAGAGGACTAAACTCCATCGTCATCAGATGCATCTCCCATTTCCATGTCAATTCCTCGAATTGTCATCATATCTCTTCATTTTTATGTCGCATAATATATATATATATATATATATATGTGGGGAAAGATATTGTAACAACCAATTAGTGTTACTACCAATGTTACTACCAATCAATCTTACCGTTGTATCGATAAATTGATCAAACGGTTATATTTATTTCTATCTTTGTATGGTTATGATTACCCATATTTAATACTTTATATTTATTTTCACCTTTGTATGGTTATGATTTCCTAGTTTTAATGCTTTCACATTAAATATGGGTAATCATAACCATACAAAGATGGAAATAAATATAACCGTTGGATCAACACAATCGATCTAACAGTGAAATTGATTAGTAGTAACACTAATTGATTGTTACAATATCCTACCCCTATATATATATATATATATTGTCATTGATATATAACTATTATATTTAAATCATTGGTTGAGATTAAGATATCAAGTCCAAGATACATGTGATTCACTCTCAATTGCATTCATTTTCACTCTCTCATCCCTCGCTAGAACTTTAAGTAATAACATTTTTTATTGTTATGTTAATTGCAGATGGATCTACTTCACAAGTAAATGTAATCAGTCCGGGGGATGTTAGGCTGGATCACAAACAGTTGAATCTGGTCCAATAGCAATTTGTAATGGATTCCCTTTGGGATGGATGTTGTCGCGGGATAATCTTGTGGGATGGTTAAGCTAATATTGTCTATGGCTGTGACAAATGGGGCGAGGTACCTGCAAGATGCTCTGATGCTCAAGTTAGTATTTGATTGTTGAGCTTAAGTTAAGATGGATAAGATGATCATACATGGGCTTCAAGTCTTTATTTTAAGTGTACATGGAATCACATGCTTGTCTCTTAGCCATTGGCTATTTAGGAGGTTGTAGAGCTTTAAGCTTCTATTCCCATATGATAATGTGTATATGAGATGAACGTATTTCTTTACTCTAAGTTTTGATCATTGGGCTTCTTGGACTGTACACTATACCAAAAATGGCATTTTACCACGGCAATTTAGTAATGCCTAAAATACGTTGCAATTTAGTAATAGCTAATGTAATGACCAGTATAGATTAGCCACATGACTGGAGTTAAGAAAAACATGAGCTCTTTAAAAAAAATAGCAGGGACACACGTTAGCATTGTTTCATTCCCCTTCACCACAAAACCCTATTTCTCTTTCTCTCTTGCTCTTTCTTTCTTTGAGATGCAATTATTGGTGTTATTTTTCCATCTGTATTTTGAATTTCACCCCTGAATTTGAGTTTTTCTTCTTCCATATGTTTTTCCTTCATATTTTACGAATTCTAAGTGCAGTGTTTGCTTTGTTTTTGTTAATTTTTAGTTTCTGAGCTATTTTCTTTAACAACAGCTTAAAACTAATTGATGGTTTTTATTATTTTCTTTTCCTTTTTTATATTTCAGAAACCTTGTTTTTACTGTTTCCTTCAGTTTCTAAGCTCGATTGAGCTTTCGATTCGAGTTCGTTTGGATTCTCTACTCACAAACGAATCATTTTTGGATATTAGCTTGACGTCTTGTTCACTTGTTAAGGTATGGTCTTGTAATTTTTGTTGCTTTTCCTTCTTGTTCGAGTGCAGCTAGTATGGTTTGGTGGAGATTTTGGATCTATTGATTTTTGCGTATTAGAAAATTATGGGTGATATTGGTTTGTGTGCCGCGTGTTTGATCAATTGTTTCAATGGTAAAGAATGACATGATTTTGTTGCATAGTTAATTACCGCCACCTTATTATGTATTCATCGATTTTATTTTATTTTTTGTAAGCATTCAATTTAGTAATGTGATATCCTCTACAACATCACAGTATACTTAACAAAGAAAGTATTATGTACTAAAACATCTCAGAAGCACTTTGTTTGTGTTCCTTTTGAAGCTGACTTTTTTTTAGAGTTAAATTATCTTCAATTGATATATATAGCCAGGTTACAAATAGTGCGATAAGTCTTTGTTGTTGTAGTTGTTGCAATTGTGTTCTCTATGAACTTGTTTCATTTGTGGGTAGTTTGTGAGAGAGCTCAATAGTGTGGAATGTTATATGTACTTATGTACTTATGTAGCGAATAGTTTGTGATAGAGCTCAAGGTGTTTGATTTATCTACAGAAATATTCTAAAACGTAAATTTGGGCTCAAGAATTTACTAAATAAAGATGCAGAAATATCATGTACCTTTTTGGACTTCCTGCTGTCTGTCACTATTATGTCTTAGTTATTTCTCAGATTCCTCTTCCTTTGAAGAATCCAAATCCTCTAAGATGTGGTCTGACATTGAGTAATTGATATCTGTGGCACCTGCTTTTTACCTATTTTTGCCGAGTACCTTTTATTTCTCTAATGAGTAAATTGATCTTTACAATATGGAATAAGTTGTGTGTTTGACTGATTTGGGTTGCATCACATGTGCATTTGCTTTTTTCTGATAGATTAATACATTTAAGTAGCATCACATGTGCATCATATATGCTAATAGTTTACATGAGAATACCTCTATATGTCAATGAATTGGGAGTGGAAGACTTCTAAAGTTTTTTGAAAAAATCATGAACAGAAAATCATTATATCCTACATCTCTGTACTCTCTGTGATCTGTGATTTGTTGTTCTTAGAGATATTGTATCCTACCTCTTTGTACTCTCTGTTCCTGATAGAATCTTAATATTCTTGAGTCAAAAAATAAAAAAATAACAATAAAAATACAATTTTACTTCTCAGATTCGTAAAAGTGTAAATCTAGTGATACAAAGCATTTTGCATCCTCACAGCAAAAGCATTAAGAAGCTCTGGGTACTGAAAAATATCATCTATGATAGAGTTCTCTGCATGATTCATAATGAGTGGCTCCCATTATATCCTATTTTTTTCTCTTCTCATTATAATGGAATTCAGTGTGAAAAAAAAAATTTGTGCAGTAAAATATAAATACTTTTCCATTTTTTATTTATTTGAAAGAGAGATAGTTTATATTTTTTCAGTGTAGTTGAGAATGGCAATTGATTGCATAAACGCGAAGGTGATGAGCGTGGGAATAAGTCGCCAATTATATTTGAAGGAGGAGAAAGTGAAATGCCATCTTTATAATGATCCACAATGGATTAGTCTCCTTATCAGTTATTCCCAAAGAAATGGAAGAAATCACGTATAATCCTCCTAACAAATACAAATATTAAATAGTCTAAAAATATTTTAGTTTTACCATTCAGTAGTTAAGATACTTATTAAAAAAAAATAGGTTGGAAGGATTTATAAATATATTCCATGCATAGATTTAGTTTATACAACTGTAAATTAAGATAATAAAAAATGAGGCACATCATATATATATATATATATATATATATATATATATATATATATATATATATATATATATATATATATACATTGGTAAATAAATAGATTTTGTTTTCTTACCTTTTCATCTATTGTTACCAGAAAGTATATTTGTTAGCTTTTCTTTCATTTTCATATCCGTCTTGCAACTTTTGCACCTTCTAGTATGTTCATAGGCGATAAACTAGTGTCCTGATGAGTAGATATATGCTATTTTTGAAGAAGAAGAAAAAAAGGTGTGGCCAACCAAGACATACGTAAGATATTCATTATTCTTTTATTGATTTACAAGATACTTCATTTCATGAAATCAATATTTATTGATCGTTCATTATTCTTCAATCAATATGCCAACCTCAATAACTATTTTACCTTTAAAATAATTTTGGTATGTAGTTTGTAGATACCAGTATGTGCTAGAGGGAAACAAAAAAGAAGTTAAATACATTCAATTCATAAAACGACCCGAGATCAATAAGAAGAGAGGAATGAAGCATTTAGAGTAGCATTAATTTGTTAGGATCCTGATTGTAACTATCACGGTTTGTTACCTTGTATATTAAAATAGATTAGCTTGATTTATGCTTTCTGTTCCTTAGTTTTAGCTGATTTCCTGATGTAAATAGATTAGCTTGATTTATGCTTTCTGTTCCTTAAGTTTAGCTGATTTCCTGATGTAAATAGATTAGCTTGATTTATGCTTTCTGTTCCTTAAGTTTAGCTGATTTCCTGATGTAACCAATTGTAAATCTTGGTCTATATAATAGACCCAATTTAATATATCATCAAGCTGCGAATGACAGCAACTTCTGTTATGGTATCAAGAGCTTGACGATCAACAAGCCTTCATTTTTTTTTTCATCATGACTTCCGCACCTAAAACCTTCAAGGTTTCTGATTCTAAGTCACCCTTTTACCTGCACCCATCCGACAATCCTGGTGCTGTTCTCACCACGGTCATCCTCCGTGGACAATCCAATTATGAAAATTGGGCTAAGCTTCTAAAAAATGCTCTCCGAGCCAAAAATAAACTTGGTTTTATTGATGGCACTATTGTTGCTCCTACTGATACAACATCGGACGAAGCTTATGCATGGGTTCTTTGTAACTCCATGATCAATAGTTGGCTGCATAATACTATTGATCCCCAACTTCAACCTTTTATCAAGTGTTTTGAAACTGCAAAAGGTCTCTGGGATGATCTCAGCGAGCGTTTCTCTGTTGCAAATGTCCCACGTGTCTTCCACTTGAAGGCTACACTTTCCTCCATCAGACAGAATGGTACTTCTGTTATAGATTATTATACCAAGCTTCGTTCTATTTGGGATGAACTGGAGTCTAATCGATCCCTCACAGCTTGTTCCACTGGTGCTGACTGTGCTTTTTCTAAATCTGTTACTACTGAGGATGACAACAATCGTATTTATCAGTTCCTTATGGGTCTGGATCACACTACTTATGGTAGTCTTATTACCCAAATCCTCAATACCACTCCACTCCCAAGTATCAATCGGGTGTTCTCTATGGTAGCTCAAGAGGAAACGCACAAGGCATTGGTCCGATCTCAGGATTCTCCTTCTGATGCAATGGGATATGCAACGCCTGGTACTGTCTCCAAAGAACTAGGAGATTCTTCCAAACCTAAAGTCACATGCACTTACTGTGGCAAACCTTATCATGACATAACAAGATGTTATCAGCTGATTGGTTACCCAGATCGCCCCACTCCTGGACGCAGCCCTCCTCCTGGACGAAGCCGTGGTCGTGGTCGTTCATCCACTGCACGATCTCACCCACAATCTGCTCGGGCTGCTCATACTTCTCTGCCTTCGGTTCCTTCTGAGCCGTCATCAGCATCCATCTCCATGGCAGATTTTACACCAGAAGTTCTACAACATCTCATGTCCTTGGCTGTCTCTTCTGCCCCTCCAGTTGATAAACTTACGGGTAAGATTTTACACCCATCTTGGATCATCGACAGTGGTGCATCCCAACACATGACGGGCACACTCTCCTATCTATCCAATGTGCATTCTATTTCTCCTTGTTCTGTGGGACTGCCGAATGGAGTTCATGATATTGCTACGCAATGTGGCAGCATTACTTTGGGCTCTTCTCTTCATCTCTCCAATGTTCTTTATGTCCCTTCGTTGGCTTGTAATTTGATTTCTGTATCTCAGCTTCTGCGCCAGTCTTGCTTGGCATTGTTTGTTAATTCTGTTTGTTTGATACAGGACCTAAAGCAGAAGAGGACGATTTTGGAACGGGTGTTGAACGAGAAGGGGTGTATATATTGTGTGCATCATCAGCTTCTGCTCATGTTGCCAGTACGTCAGATTCTGCAGCACTATGGCATCGTCGTCTAGGACATCCATCTTCCCGTTATTTATCTTTGTTACCTTTTATTTCCAATGCAAATAATTTGGCTCCTTGTGACGTTTGTTGTAAAGCCAAACAACCACGAAGTCCTTTTCCTATTAATAATAAACGTTGTTTACATCCTTTTGATTTACTTCACTGTGATATATGGGGGCCATATCATATGGCATCTACAACTGGTGCCCGCTATTTTTTAACTGTAGTCGATGATTTTAGTAGACATGTTTGGATTTTTTTGATGCGCAATAAAACTGAAACTTCCACATGTTTACTTCGGTTTCTCCACTTGGTTCGCACCCAATATGATGCATCTGTTAAGCGAATTCAGAGTGATAATGGGACTGAATTTTTGTCATCTGTAGTCCAAGAGGCTCTCTCATCCTACGGTATTCATCATCAATTATCATGCACTTACACCCCACAGCAAAATGGACGCGTTGAACGTCGTCATCGTCACATCCTCAACGTGGCTCGTGCTTTGCGTTTTGATGGTCACTTACCTATATCTCTTTGGGGAGAATGCATCTTGACCGCTGCTCACCTCATCAACAGGACACCGACTCCACTCCTTGGTGGTCAGTGTCCCTATGAAGTTTTGCATGGCACTCCACCAAAGTATGATCACTTACGGGTCTTTGGGAGTTTATGTTACACTACTGTTTTACCCAAACCACATGACAAGTTCGCTCCTCGCTCCCGTAAGTGTGTGTTTGTTGGCTACCCTTTCAACAAAAAAGGATGGAAGGTCATGGATATCTCCACTCATGAAATATTTGTTTCTCGTGATGTTTTATTTCATGAAACTATTTTTCCATTGGCTGCAACTTCATCTGCACCTTCTGTCCATGTACCGTCACCACAAGCTGTCTTCACCGATTATGATGTGGCACCTGTTACTGCTATTGATACTCCCACAGCGGAGCTTGATGACAGGGGGAGTTCGTCCTCCCCAGTTCCGGGTTCTATTACTTCATCCACGGATGTCCCTGGTTCACCGGTTCCGTTGACAGAACCCAACACTGCATCTGTGGCAGATATTCGTGAACAGCGTGCCAGACGTCCCCCATCTCATTTAAAGGATTATGTATGCAACACAATGACTACACCCTTTCCTCGTCTCTCCACTTCTCCAATCGACTCAGGTATTCAATATTCCATTGATCATTATGTTTCTAATGCATTATTTTCTTCGCACCATCAGATTTTTCTTGCCGCCGTGGATAGTAACCTGGAACCCAAATCATTTAAAGAGGCTATGCAATATCCTCATTGGCAGAAAGCCATGCAAGCCGAAATTGATGCATTGGAAGCCAATCATACTTGGCAAATTCAACCTCTCCCTTCTGGTAAGAAAGCTATTCCATGTAAGTGGGTGTACCGCATCAAGTACAATTCTGATGGAACCATTGAACGCTATAAAGCGCGTCTGGTTATTGCTGGGAACAATCAGATCGAAGGAGAAGATTACACTGAGACTTTTGCACCGGTGGCTAAAATGACAAGTGTGCGTACATTTTTATCTGTAGCTGTAGCTCGAAAATGGAGCATTTTTCAGCTGGATGTTCAAAATGCCTTTCTCCATGGCGATTTGGATGAAGAAGTCTTTATGCGTTTTCCTCCCGGTTTCTCCCAAACCAAGTCTGGTCACGCCTGTAAGCTTCAACGTTCACTTTATGGTCTCAAGCAATCCCCACGAAATTGGTTTGCTAAGCTTCGTAGTTCTCTCCTCAGTTTCGGCTTTGTTCAGTCTCGTGCTGATTATACGTTGTTCACTTACTCGACTGGTTCCCATTATGTTGCTATACTTGTCTATGTAGATGATATTTTGTTGGCAGGTAGTGATCCTTCTCTCTGTGACCGTGTCAAAGCTCATTTACAAACCTGGTTTAAAATCAAAGATCTTGGTCCCCTCAAGTATTTTCTTGGCATTGAATTTGCTCGAAGCAAGACCGGTTTGTTTCTTACTCAACGCAAATTTGCTTTGGATATTCTTAAGGAATGTGGACTTCAAAGTTGTAAACCGGTTGCTTATCCTATGGATCCCAATCACAAGCTTGCTCTTGCTGAAGGACCTCCGTTTGATGATCCTAAACGTTATAGACGTATTGTTGGCCGTCTTGTATATCTCACGATTACACGACCAGAACTTAGTTATGCAGTTCACACACTTTCTCAGTTTTTGCAGCATCCTATGCAGATACATTACGATGCGGCTATTCGTGTTCTTCGGTACATTAAGTCCAATCCTGGCCAAGGACTCCTTCTTCGATCTGACAGTGATCTTCTTCTTCGTGCCTATTGTGATTCGGATTGGGCTAGTTGTCCCTTGACTCGAAAATCAGTCACTGGTTATTTTGTTACTCTTGGACATTCTCCTATTTCTTGGAAAACCAAGAAGCAAAACACAATATCCCGCTCCTCTGCTGAAGCTGAATACCGTGCCATGGCAGCTGCGACTTCTGAGCTTATTTGGTTAAAGTCTTTTCTCAGCTCTCTTGATATTCCTCATGCAGCCCCTATGCAACTGTTTTGTGACAGTCAGTCTGCTATTCATATTGCTTCTAATCCAGTGTTCCATGAGCGTACCAAGCATATCGAGTTAGATTGTCATTTTGTTCGGGACTATCTTCTCAGCAAGACTATTTCTACTCAACATATCCCCACTAGTTCTCAACCCGCAGATATTATGACCAAAGCACTTGGATCCAAACAATTCGATTTTTTGACTTCCAAGTTGGGCATCTCCTCCCTCCATGCTCCACCTTGAGGGGGAGTATTAGAGTAGCATTAATTTGTTAGGATCCTGATTGTAACTATCACGGTTTGTTACCTTGTATATTAAAATAGATTAGCTTGATTTATGCTTTCTGTTCCTTAGTTTTAGCTGATTTCCTGATGTAAATAGATTAGCTTGATTTATGCTTTCTGTTCCTTAAGTTTAGCTGATTTCCTGATGTAAATAGATTAGCTTGATTTATGCTTTCTGTTCCTTAAGTTTAGCTGATTTCCTGATGTAACCAATTGTAAATCTTGGTCTATATAATAGACCCAATTTAATATATCATCAAGCTGCGAATGACAGCAACTTCTGTTAGCTTCACAAATCTAATCCCCCCAAGTTCCATAGCAGTTCTTGTAATCTAAGTTCTTGCATCTACAGATGCTGCTCTTCATTTACCTACGCAATTTAGTTTTTGATTTGGTTAAATCTAAACCAAATTTTATTATTTTATAATTAAATTGTGAAATAATAATGACTGACATAATTAGATAAATACATGTATTGTTGGTCCTTTCGTATGTCAATTGCATTGTTCCCTCATACACCAGCACCTTGAGCAATGAATACGGGGTCAGATTTATAATTTTGTTCTGCCTGTGTTGTGTCTTTTAAAATTTAATTGATTTTTAAAATAGTTTGGAGAGGAATTTCCTTCTCAAGTTTTGATGTGATGAGTTTCTTTACTCTTCCCTCGCACACCTGCACCTTGAGAACCTTTATACTAACTACTTCCAATGTAATGTTTATAACAACCTAGTCGAAATAAGTTTGTATCACTTGGAAGGTCAGCGTGAAGCAGTGTTTAAAAACCCGGCCCGGCCATGGACCCGGTCGAGGTCAGGAGTCACGGGGTCACGGGTTCAACCGGGGGGTCACGGGGTTACTACGCTGACCCGGTTTTATATATTAAAAAAATATAAATATATATATTTTATATGAAAATATTAAAAAATAAGTCATCAATCATTAAAGATTCAAAATATACTTAACATAATTCACCAATTACAACCACAAGTCAATATTACACAACCTAATTAAAGTATCAAGATGTCAAAGTATAAAACTCATATTCTAATGGGGTCACTGCGCTGACCCGGTTCTGCCTCTTTTGAGTTTTGAGAAGGTCTCTGACAAAGAAAAATTTAAAGGAAGTAAGAATGAGTTTTTGTTTTCCATCGACGACCATAAGGATTTCATTTGAATAAGTAAAATTCTTACATTTTCTAGAAGATTCACGGCAGCGAGGTGAAGATTGAAAACATCTAGGTCATTAGAAGAGAAGAGAACGATTAGATTTAGGTTTGCAAGCATTTTTATTTTATTTTTTAATAAAACAACGTTGTTTAATGGAATTTTTCTTTAAAAAGAAAAAACATGCAGTGACCCCCTTTGACCCCTCTGACCCAGGAGTCACTGAAACCCGGCGGGATTTTGGGGGTCGGAGGGGTCGATATGCATATAGGGTCCAACTTATGAACCCAACCCTCAGAGTGGAGGGGTCAGGGTTGACCTGGGTCAACCCGGGGTGGGCGGAGTTTTTAAACATTGGCGTGAAGTAAGCTCGTGCATATCTTCAAAAGCTCTTATCAGGTACAACCTTACTTCACTCTATTTAATTCTTCACCTTTTTTTATTTTATATCTATAATTTTACAGTGCAAGCATTTTTAAGATGTACAAACAATTAAAATTTTGTGAACTTTCCTATACATGAATATTGTTATTGTTTGAATGTTAATTCGTGTTATTTGATTTGAATTTGAAAACAGATTTATCTAATTATGATTGATAAGAGTTGGGTTGAGAAACCAATTAACTCGAAAGAGTTCTTAGATGGGGTAGTCCATTTTTTGGACTTTGCCTTTTCAAATGCATCTATAAATGGACATATATTGTGTCCAAACACAACACCCAAGTAAATATCTCATGTACCAACTGTTGATCAATTCATTCTTTGTTATTTTATTGGTACACATCATGTCATGTAAGTAGGAATAGGTATATGTGATACCGCAAGTGATGTTTACTGTCAACATTACCTACCATTTCTCGATTACATCATATGTTGCTTCACATGAATCAAATACACACATTTTCAAATACTTGATGCACGGATTCTATATTCCTATGAAGTTTTTGTCTCTTGTATTTGTTTGTCCTTCACCACATTGATGCCATTATGTTAATACAAGAACTCTTCTCATTTTCAACGGTTTCCTGCACCTTTTCATACATGTGTATTTTATTTTATTTTATTTTATTTTATTTTTTTAGTTAAAAGTGATAGCTTTTTTTTCTTTAAAAACAAAACATGCATGCCGTCAAGTTTTTTTTTTTTTTTTTTACGTTTGTACTTTATCACTTTTTCTTTGCATATGTTGGTCACCTCAATCATATGTTAATGTGGGTGCATGAGTTTTTTTTATCTTAATGAGGCAAGTAAACCTTTACTTTTCCTTTCTCTAAGCATGAGATTGAACCTGCTTCAAACATTTGAAAGCTTTATGATAATTTAAGAAGGGAAAATATACTCTTATGTTGTAGGAGAGTGTTTTTCTCTCCTACATATACATCGATTTTCGTGTTAATTTTTTATATTTTTTCTTTTTCTATAAGTGAATGGGTCCCACACATGTTGTCTCTATGGCATGAGAGAGTTTCTCTCCTATTGCATGAGACTAATAAAGCCCATTTAAGAAAGCCATAAACCAGAAGTCAAAATTATTCACGGTAACTAATTCTATGTACTTTTCTGAAGGCTTCTTCACGTGTTTTTTTTGCATTTTGTCTTTTAACTAATTATATTTATATTTATTTTCAATTGCTTACTAATTTATTGTTTGATGATTTACTTTTAAATAGGTGGTCCTGGAGGTTTATGCCTCCTCTTAATAGAATTAATGCTTTTAAGGTTTGTTCATATTTTATCTAAAAAAAAGTTGTAATTTCTTTACATTAAAAAGTTATGTGATATTTTAGCATATCTTATTTAATTTTTTTTTACAGGTATGATTTGCTTAGTAGCCCTTTTAAAAGGATAGGATGCATACAACAACAATTCTTGGAAGATATATTTAAAAAATGTGTTGTCATATTTTGTTTAGTTGAACAATGGAGTTAATATTTTGTATAAATATCTTGTGACAATCACAGACTTATAGTTTTATCTTTATCTGGGAATTATTTCTCTTAAATGATGTAAGTGGAAAACTTGATTAGCTCCTTTTGTTAGTAAAGGAAACTCCTTCAGTTCATACGAAATGGAAAAAATATGAATTTTGAGAAATTGTATAGAAAACATGATTTATTCATATAAATAGAAAAAAAATTTTGTTGTGTTAAATTGTGTACTTCACTTTATTTTATTATTTCCTTAATTTGATTTTTGGTTCTTGCATCAAATGCAATTTTTATTATTTTCTTTTTATATGATTGGGAGAATTTGTAATTTTTTTTATTTTTTTAAAAAATTCCGTATAATTAGCCAGAGTTGTGTTTGTGGCAAAATAAAACTTTTGATCATTGGGATCCAAATCGTTTAGCCACGAATATAATGTGGCTAACATAACGAAAACCGTGGCTAATTCAATGTTATCACACTCTTTCAAACTATGCTTAAATGCAAAAAAACACCGTGGTTAAAATAATGCAACGCCCGTTTTAGCCACGGTTTTTCAAACAGTGGATAACTCTTTTAGCCATGGTTTTTATCATATTTTGTTAATGTTTTTGTGTGGCCAAAGAGCATTTTTGTTGTAGTGTGTAAATGAGTTGAACCTTTTATCCAATGTGGTAGGAGTCCAGTTCAAAATGGAAGACGAGGAATATCAATTTACTCATTAAAAAATAATCAAAAGGAACCAACAAATAAAGTCATATAATATGCATAAATAAAAATATATATATCATAAAATCCACCGTTAAATTGAAAGCTCCTATCATATACATTAATTTAAAATTAATTCATAAAAATATAATAACAATAATAATATAATTAAGTATTTTTTATTTTTATATTTGAAAAATGTATATTACATTAATTTTGACATATATGTGAAGTATTAAATTAATGTAATATTTTATAAATATAATCTATATGATAACTATAACACCTCGTATTTCTAAATGTATAATTATATGTGGTAATGTTGATTAAAAGGGTAGGATTAGTGAAAATCCTGAAATTAGAGCTAAAATACGTAAAAAGAGCAAAATGGTAATTTACCAAACACGTATCTCTAGGCATGAAAAATTGAGTAGAAGGTCTCAAATGATAAAAATAATGCCAGAAATGGATTCAGGACGAAAAATCGAGTGGATAGGCAAGTTTCGAAAAATTTGATGAATAGTGATTTTTCCGGTGTAAAATACTGCGGTATAATTGTACCGATAAGCGTGAAAATATGATCAGTATTTTTAGGAAGTAAAAATATGATGTGAACGAGAAAAATACGTTAGTTATGAATTTGTGGATTAAAATGGATGATTTAAGAAAGGTAAATGACGTGTGGGACCCACTTTAAGTGGATTAGGTGACTTAAAGTCACAAAATCTGATTTCCTCCCATTTCTCTCTCCTCCCTTCTCTTCTTCCCCGGCGTGCACATCCATTGGAGAGGCTTAGGGTTGGTTTGAAATTCTAACTCTTTTTCTAGACACTTTTAAGATAACTTCCAACTAAAAAAGTTGTTCCCCATCATCTTGTGAGTGACTTTCATGTAGAGTGCATATTGTGGGGAGCATTGTAGAGGGCGAAAAGCCCCTAAAACAGCCACGAAAAATTGGGGATTTTGGGGAATTTTTGGGGTTTTTGTGTTGAACCATTGGTTGGAGATCACTCCCTTGGACCATTGGAGTCTATTGGTGGTAAGTTTTTCCATTCTCTTTGAGTTTTCATGGAGATCATAATATTGATGGGGTTTTGAAGTTGTAAATTGAGTTATGGTAGTTAGGAGCATTAAATGGTATGTCTCCTTTGGGATTAAATGCTTAGAATGATAAATGATGATGATTGATGCAATAAAAATTATGGTGATTTGGAAAATTATAACTTAGTAAAAATTGGAGTTGATATTGATGATTTTGTGAAATTGGTATGTGGTAAAATTGAAGAATTGAATTATGGACCATTGGTATGAATTAATTATAGGATTAAAGGAGGTGTATAAATGTTAAATTGAATAGAAAGTCTTGGTGTATGCTTAATTAACGAATTCGAACCATTGGAGGATTTTGGGAAAATTGATGTGAGAATGTGGTTTAATCAATGGTTTATGCATTGGTGAATAAATGGTGAGTTAGATTGATGATCTAAAATGGTTGAGTTAGTTGAATTAATTGGTGAGAAGGCCATTTGGCTTAAGTGGCTATAATTGGTTTAAATCCTTGGGAAAATTGATTGGTTGTTTGCAATTGGTTGATGGTCATTGTGTTTGATCATATAGGTTACCTCTCACGGACGCAATAGTGGAGGATTGAACTTGGAGCGTACGTTTTGGAGCATTGTGCTTGGAGTTGAGGTAAACCTTTGGAACTTGGGTTTTAATCCCTTGTGTGCTCCACCACACCTAGTGGAAGGTTGTGGTTGGATTTTGTGCCTTTGGACATTGTGTGAATATGTATGTTCATGCATTATTGCTTGATTGTGTGACATTCTTAGAGCATGTTGTGTGTGAAATTTTGTGATCTTTGGCCAGTAGATGTGTGGGTTTGGACTTCCGCTGGAGATATCCTTTGGAGATTCCGGTCGGGTTTTGCCGTGGGGCCGACTCTGGGAGCGGTACCAAGATGATCCAAACATGGGACTTCCGCTGGATAGGGCTCATGAGGAGTTCCAATTAGGTTTTGTCATGGGGTTGTCTTATCCATGGGAGAGGCACCATGAAGCTTCCCGAGAGTTATATGATGGGGGTCCTTGAACGGAATCCTTATGTGGATTGTAACACCCCGTGTATACCCGGTTTGTTAACATGTCATCGTATTAAGCCACGCTTAATTTAAAATGCAGAATAACTTTTCTTTTCAATTATGACGTCATTAATATTACCAAGTTGATTACTTAATCATTTTTCAAAACATTGCCTGTACGTAATTGCCAATAAACAGCTATCTACACTGAATAACCTCATACTATAAATATGTGAGTATCTAAGCCACGAAACTACAACACGCAGTCCGGACGATATCCTGATACATTAATACAACCCAAAACTAAAAGCATAAAGTCAAGTCAATGTGGCTTGGACAATACCCATGCTCACCAAAAAGGCAACAAGCCCAATAGAGCCTCGACAATAACATTATAATAATCCATAAAATGAAGCTAATGACATGATAGCAACAGACATATCCAGCATCCAAGCATAGTCAGCATAAGCAAATAAACATCAATCAACTAAGCTCCGGCCACCTGCCGCCAGAGGTCTCAACCCCCGCATTACCTGAACCTGAAATGGTGCCCCAAACGTGGGGTGAGATCTCTAAATAGAAATCTCAGTAAGACAAGGGGTCCTCAAGGATCTTCCACCCCAAGCTCACTTACATGAGTAATATAAGTTCTAAAGACAGTTTAACAGTATAAGTTCCAAAACTAGTGCAATGCAGCAGATAATCATGTCATGTGTGTTATAACTAATCTACTGGCCAGAGAAATGCAAGACGTACGTCTACAACCCCACAATAGTACAAGGAACACCGCTTGTACCTCACCCACAACCTCACCATCTTGTATGTCCCCACATACTCAGGCTTACTGTATAGGTGGAACGCCACATGCATATCATAAGGCACTCGCACATAACAGCTCAATAGCATTTCAGCAAAGCAATACATGAAAACAACATCATGCATATAAACCATCCCCCCATGGGATATGTGGAACCAACAATGGCTAAACCGAGGACACGAAAGCTTACCTTGCAAGCTAACTATCCAAGCCAAGAGTCCAACCGTAACACCCCGTATATATCCGGTAATGTTATCATATCATCGTGTTAAGCTGCGCTTAATTAAAAATGCAAAATTTCTTTTTCTTTTCAATTATGATATCATTATCATTACCAACTTGCTTAATTAATCAATTAAATAAAACCATGCCTGTATGGAAATTGCAAAAGACAGCTAACTGAAATACCTCATTAATCCAAATAACAGATATATGTCTCTAGTCACGGAACTACAACACGTAGACCGGACCAACTAGCAGTTTATACAACTCAAGCTAAAAGTACTAATAATATAGTGGCATGGACAACTCCCATGCTCACCCAAATAAGGCAACAAGGCCCAACATAAGTCTCAACTCAATAATCATAAATGACAGAAAACATAAACAACATCCAATCCAGTCATGCCAGCATAAATATAATAGCAAAAATCATCAACTAAGCCCTGGCCTCCTGCTGCCAGAGGCATCAGTCCCTATACTACCTGAACCTGAAATAAGCATTCCCCAGACGTGGGGTGAGATCTCTAAACCAGAAATCTCAGTAAGACAAGGGGTCCTCAAGGATCTTCCACCCCAAGCTCACTTATATGTGCAATATAAGTTCTAAAAGCATTAATTCAATATCAGTTCCAAAATCAGTGCAATGCAACAGATATTCATGTCATGTGTGTTATAACAATTCTACTGATCAGAGAAATACAAGATTACGTCTATTACCCACATAAATGTCAGCCCATGTTGTACCAGCCCATGTTGTACCCGCCCACAGGAATACCCCATGGCATCCTGTTTAGACGGAACACCACATACATATCATATAGCATTTGCACTTAACAGTTCAATGGCATTTCAGCAAAACAATACATGAAAACACATCATGCATATAAACCATCCCCCCATGGAGTATGTGGAACAGACAATGGCTAAACCGAGGACACGAGAGCTTACCTTGCAAGCTAGCTATCCCAGCCAAGAGTCCACACAATCTCAAAGTCCAAACACAGCAGTATCACAATCTGTTATGGACCAATGATATATCAATAAATATAGCTCATAAGCATAAGTATAAAGACTACGTTTTCCTTTTACGTTTTACGTCTTAAGGCTCCCCACGAAGCCACAAGCCTTAAATCCCTTGATTCGGACTTAAATTCATTATTACAGAAGTTCCTCATCATCATACTAGGGTCCACAAACCCATACAAGCCTTCTGTATGAACAGTGCAGTCATTGTTCTTCGAAAACCCAGAATATCCGGATATATGTCGGGGGCATATCCGGATATCAATATCCGGATATCTCTCTGCCCATATCCGGATATTAATATCTGAATATTCAGATCCGGATATCCGGATATCATATCCGGATATCCATACAGAATGCGGTTCTGTATTTTCGCGAGATATCAATCTAAAGGTTGGGTTTTTAACCCATTCCAACGTCCAAGCATCCATTTTTAGGCATATACAGGTTCATTTACGTGTTGGTTACTTGTTTAACTCATTAAACATGCCAAGACATCAACTTTAGCCCATTAAACTCATGATTAAGGTAGGGAACTTACCCAAGGCTTCAAAACAGAAGCAACAAAGGTTCTTGGAGCTCATTATGAAGATCCCATGGTGCAGGTTACAGGGAACACGAAAATGTGAAGCAAGGTTGACCCTTTCACCACAAAGTTCAACACTTGAAGCTCAAAACACCCTTGCTAGGTAGCCCTAAACCCAAACAACCAACTCAGCCCCTAGACTCCACCAAAACAGAGGTCACAACTCAGAAAATGCTACCTCTCCCCCTCACAAAGATGCTCACTAGTGTTTACCAAGGGAAAGGAGAGAAGAATCAAGCAAAAGATATCACTTTGGCTCAAAGAATGATGAAGGAGAGGTGGTGGCTGATAGAGGCAGCAGCTCCAGCAAAATGGTTCACATAGGATGGCATAAATGACCTAGGATCATGTGCCATTTAGCTATTTATAGTCACTTACGTTTTAATCGCGTTGTATTAGCGCTAATCGCTACGCTTAGCATTTTAATCCCAAACTTTGGAATCTGAGCCTACTCATTTTTCTAAGATTTGTCATATTTTTATTTTATTTTTCGGAGCACCTTTCATAACCAGTATTAGTTTCTGGCACCAGTTCTCATTATTTTAACTTGAAACTCGTTTTACAAGTCCTATATATTATTCTAGGAATTATCATGCACTTATTATAATTTTTCGGGATACTTTTTCGGTACGTATTTATACCGACTAGCAGAACCGGTATCTTCACTTTTCGTCAGAAAAGCGACTTTCAACATTATTACTCACTTACCATAATTATTTAAGCCTCATAATAATTATTAGGGTCAATTAAGGAATTATTTCCTAATTTCACATAATTAATTAATTAACTTCCTTAATTAACGGTGCGGGTTCTTACATTCACCCCACCTTTTTAAGGATTTTGTCCTCAAAATCAGAATATACTTGTCTCCGAAATCGGGATATTGCCAGAGAAGCTCGTCATCTCTCTCCCAGGCACACTCTTCAGGAGTCCTTCCTGACCTTCGCACTTTGACCATCAGAATGATCTTGCTCCTCGTTTGCTTCTCGCCACGATCGAGAATTCGGAATGGTTCGACAGGAGTTTCAAGTTCTCCCGAACCTCCACATCATCCGGTTGCACCACGTGCGAAGCATCTGCTACATATTTCCGAAGCTGAGACACGTGAAACTCGTCGTGGATGTTGGCTAGGTGTTAGTATATGGATGTCCTAGAGACAATCTTTTGATTAGATTAAGACATATGTGGACCTTTTATATTGTCACAAATAAATAAAAGCACTCTTTATCCTGTTTCATATTTTGTCTCAATATTATTGTTAATATTTTATATGAGTAACTGGATAATCCCCTTGGAATAGAACAGGTATCTCTTGAGTATCTGTGATGAGATCACGATCATGAGGATTCAAGGATATCACACGTTTATTCCTAATTTTATGTTCCTAGTCTAGAGACACTGAGAATGGGGATCAGTGATCTCGGGTTAGACTAGCACGACTTATCTACTTGTATTTGGATACAAGGTAAAGACCTCATGTGCTACAGATATGGAGATGTCTTAGCTAAAGTCGTGGGTGGACTTATAAGGGTATAGCTCACATTGAACAGACCCACAAAGAGACTCTATGAGGAAATCTTACAGATAGTATCATTAGAGTAGTCTCTTTGTATTTGGGTATGTCTTTCCTTAGACCAGAAGTTATTACCTAGACTGTGTTCTAGAAGGCATGCTTTGATTGTATACCTCGTTTTCCTGAAACATGGAGACTCATAGGTACACTGTTGGGCTTGTCCTGAAAGAGCACAAGGCTATGGTGATAAGCTGAAGGAATTTGTTAAATCTCTGTGAGAGATTAGGTTATCCGTAAACCGGAGAAATCGGGATGACATTTACTGGGACTCGGGAATCTATGCATAGTAAAAGAGATCATGAGATCATCTGCCTTTAGAGTCAGTAAATTGAAGATTCCCTATTTCGAATAAAGCTTACCCTAAACCGCAAGGGTTGATACATTTCCTTACCCTAGGTTTAATGGGAATTTAACCGAGACGAAAGGAAATACATACGGAAACCAAATATGTATAATAGGATGATCAAGTCATTAATCTAACTAGTTCTGGGGCAACAAAGCATTGCTAGCGCTCTGTGTTGTCATTAAATGGGTTGTGGGTTTGTTGGGCCCGAGCCCATTTATGTCAGTGGCTATGTTGGACCTAATGGGTCACACACTAACACCTTATTGTCATGATGATCTAGCATTAAAGGTATTGGGCCTAATAATGGTTGTTAGCCCAAGAAGAAGTTTGGAAGCCCACCTAAAAAAGAAAAGGGCGCATGGATCATGTAATGAGCTTGGATGGTCCAAGACATTACTAATTAATTTAATTAGTTAAATTAATTATCAAATATTTAAAGTTTGAATTTTGAATTGGAAATTTGAATTTTGAATTTTGAATTTTGAATTTTGAATTTTGAATTTGAAATTTGAAATTCGAATTTTTGAATTTGAATTTTTAAATTTGAAATTTGAAATTTGAATTTTAAATTTTTGAAATTTGAATTTTGAATCTGAATTTTGAAATTTGAATTTAGAATTTAGAATTTAAATTTAGAATTTGAATTTAAATGTTTGAACATTGGAATTTAAATGTTTGAATTCGAATTTGAATTGGCTATGAAAAGTTGTTTCATAACAAAAGGATAAGATAAGATCTTGTTTGAACAAATCCCTAGTATCAAGAGGAGATCTTTGATCACATCCAAGGCTGAATTTGGGGTACCACTTTGGTTGTTGTGAGTGTCATCTTGTCAACCAAATAAGCTCCAAATCAGATTTGGTTGGTTGAGAGAATCAGTGAGTGAGTTGGTTCAAATTTGAATGCAACTGCTCAACGTATCTGGACCGTGTCTGGGGCTGAAGGGGGCGCACATATGGCTGGCCATATGATGGCCATTAGATCAGAATTTTGACTAGGTTAAGACCTAGTCTCACGAGGATTCAAAGGTAGGTTGTTGGGAATTTTGAATTGCAACAACTCCACCTTTTTCTCCCTCTTTGTGCGCCACCTCAATCAGTTTTTTAAGTGAAAAAATCTGATTGCATCATGGCTCTCTCATCACACTCTTGTGCGCCAACTTGGGTAGGTTCTCCTTAGGGTTTTTCACAAAACACCTAGCCAATTCTACTCCATTCTATGCGCCACTTTTGTGATGTTTTCTTGCTGAAAATATCACCCTTATAAACACATTCTCCTTACCTCCTCCTTCACCTATTGAGCGCATAGCAAGCCTCTTTGTGGTGATCAATTGGTGGTTCTTCAAGAAAGAGTTCTTGCATCTTGACGTGGGTGGTGTGGATCAACGTTAGAGGTTTGAACCCTTCAAACCTGACACTGATCTCCTTGGTGTTTGAATCACAAACAAAGGTAACATCATGCTATCTTAAAGAATGAGTCTTGATTGCATGTGTGATTTTGCTTGAGAAAATTTTTTGTTTTTCCCTCTCACATGCTTCGGCCTTCAAGGCCATTTAACTTTCACTAGGTTCGGAGGCAAGGCAAGCCGGTAGGCAACATGTCCTACTCTACCAAGGATCTGGTATGGCCCAATAAACCGCGGGCTCAGCTTCCTCACTCCGAGTTCCCGTCCAACACGGGTGACAGGTGAAAGTCTCACAAACACGTGCTCACCCTCACTGAACTCCAGTGGACAATGCTTAACATCATAATAGCTCTTCTGGCGATTCTGCCCTGCTTCAGCTTCTCCCTGATCATCTGGATCTACAGGGTGGTATCTTGGACAAAGTCCAAGCCAAACAACTCTCTATCTCCAACCTCAGACCAGCAGGTAGGAGTACGACACCTCCTACCATACAACGCCTCGTAGGGTGCCATGTCCAAGCTAGCATGGAAACTGTTGTTATACAAAAACTCAACCAATGGCAGGTACCTATCTCATGCTGAACCCTGCTCCAATGTGCAAGCCCTCAACATGTCCTCCAATGCCTGGATGGTCCGCTCAGTCTGTCCATCAGTCTAAGGGTGATAGATTGTACTCAGTCTCAACTGCGTACCAAAAGCCTCCTACAGTGCCTCCCAGAATCGAGATGTGAACTTCGGGTCCCTATCACTGATGATACTCTCGGGCACCCCGTGAAGTCTCACAATCTCGCGAACATAAAGTCTGGCCAACTGCTCAGTAGTGAAGCTCACCTTCACCGGAAGATAGTGTGCAAACTTCGTCAATCTGTCCACAATGACCCAGATAAAGTCATAACCAGCCTGAGTCTTCAGCAATCCCACCACGAAGTCCATA
The DNA here is from genome assembly GCF_033153095.1 of Gastrolobium bilobum. Lineage (NCBI taxonomy): Eukaryota > Viridiplantae > Streptophyta > Magnoliopsida > Fabales > Fabaceae > Gastrolobium > Gastrolobium bilobum. The sequence goes on along the minus strand of NW_026899406.1, from coordinate 83,287 downwards.
GAAATGCTATCCCATTTCCATTCCGGAATCTCAAGAGGTTGCAGTTTACCAGACGGCTTCTGGTGTTCTATCTTCACTCTTTGGCAAATTAAGCACTTGGACACAAAAATAATTATGTCCTTCTTCATACCCGGCCACCAATAGTTTCTCTTCAAGTACTGATACATCTTGGTAGCACCAGGGTGGACAGTAAATTGGCCCTTATGAGCCTCTGTCATCACCTCAATAGTCAACGGACCTCGAGGAACCACAATCCTCTTCTGAAAGATCAACAACCCATCCTCATTCCAAGACACTCTGTTCTAGTTCTTCACATAATCAAGGCACTCTCTCTGCACTTGCGCCTCCTTGATCTTTTCCATGAGCTCGTTCTCCACTTGCACGGTTTCCATTTCGAGAAGTGCACCCAAAAAAGGAAGTCACTGTTAGATCTCGAAACTGCTCAATGATGTCATAATCTCCCATGGTCAAACTGGATAGACTCACGGATTTCCGACTCAAAGCATCAGCTACCACATTGGCCTTGCCAGGATGGTACTTCAACTCAAAGTCGTAGTCCTTCAGATACTTCATCCATCTTCTCTGTCTCATGTTCAGTTCTTTTTGATCAAACAAATACTTTATGCTCTTGTGATCACTGAACACCGCAAACTTCATTCCAAACAGGTAATGCCTCTAAATCTTGAAAGTAAATACAATAGCAGCCAACTTCAAATCATGAGTCGGGTAGTTCTCTTCATGAGGCTTCAACTGCCTCGAAGCATAGGCGATAACTTTGCCCAACTGCATCAACACACACGAGCCCCTTTCCGGAAGCATCGGTGTACAACTCAACTTCCTCATTAGGATCAGGAAGGACCAACACAGGTGCAGTAGTCAGTCTCTCCTTCAACTCCTGGAAACATTCCTCACACTCGTGAGTCCACACAAATGGAGTCTCCTTGCGGGTAAGGCGAGTCAATGGCAGAACCAGCATGGAAAATCCCTTGATGAACCTCCGGTAATACCCTGCCAAACCCAGAAAACTCCTTACTTCGGTTACCGTCTTGGGCCTCTCCCAATCTAGCACAGCCTCAATCTTGTTCGGGTCAACTGCAACTCCTTCTGGAGAAATCACATGGCCAAGAAACTTCACAGACTTGAGCCAAAACTCACATTTCGAAGGCTTAGCATAAAGCCTTTTCTCCTTCAGCACTTGCAACACAATCTTCAAGTGCTCAGCATGCTCCTTCTCCGTCTTGGAGTAAACCAAAATGTTGTCAATGAAGAAAATCACAAACTAATCCATGTACGGCTGGAAAATCCTGTTCATGTAATCCATGAACATTGCGGGTGCATTGGTGAGTCCAAAAGGAATCACCAAATACTCATAGTGACCGTATCTCGAATGAAACGCGGTCTTCGGGACGTCTTCTGACTTCACCCGAATCTGATGGTATCCGGACTGGAGATCGATCTTTGAATACACACAAGCACCCTTAAGCTGATCCAACAGATCATCAATGCGCGGAAGGGGATACTTGTTCTTGATTGTCACCTTGTTCAGCTGCCTGTAGTCGGTGCACAATCGCATAGTCCTGTCTTTCTTCTTCACAAAAATGACCGGTGCTCCCCATGGAGACACACTCGGTCGAATGAAGCCTTTCCCAGAAAGGTCCTCAATGTGCTTCTTCAGCTCAGCCAACTCTGGTGGCGACATCCGATATGGAGCCAATGAAACGGGCCCCACACCAGGCAATAAGTCAATGGAGAACTCAATCTCCCTCTACGGCGGAAACTCTGGGATGTCCTCAGGAAATACCTCGAGGAACTCCCTCACCACAGGAATGCCAGTGATATCCTCCTGTGTCCCACTCACAAAACCTCCCAACATCACATAGCCAAAAGCCCCTGCTCTCAAGGCCCTCCTAGTCTGCAAGACTGAAATGAATGGCGAGGAACTGGCTGTGGAACCACACGGAGACATCACCACTCTTTTGGCACAACAATCAATCAAAGCACAGTTTCCGGACAGCCAATCCATGCCCAGAATAATCTCAAGGTTGTCCATCGGCAATCCTATCAGATCCACCGAGAACTCACGGCCATCCCACTGAAACGCCACATTGCGATGAATAGTGGAGGAATCACACCTTTCTCCGGTGGCGGTGGTCAACCGCAACGGTGGAGAAAGAACAGACATGGGCAACTCCAGCCCTAAAGCAATCGGGGTAGCAACAAACGAATGCGTAGCCCCAGAATCAAAAAATGCATCAACAACAATACCACCAATAGACACGGTACCTCTAACCAGGTTCAGAGCTCTATCTGACTGCTGACGATCCAATGTATACACTCGCCCTGTGGCAGGTGGCACATCTGGTGCCGCTGTAGGTGGAAGGGGAACCATCCGCAATGGAACTGCCTGAACTGCTGCAGCTCTCGCCGTCGATGACGGACACTCTCTAGCATAGTGGCCCTCTTTGCCACACTGGAAACAGATAGTCTGACCGGTAGCACACGGTCCCAAATGAACCTTCCCACAACCCAAGCATCTGGGAGTAGGAGGTCTCGCTGAACTCCCCTGAGTGAAACTCCTCTTGAACTGACTAGGCGCCTGCCTAGCAGCCAACTACTTCCCTTTGCCTTTTCCAGCAAACTTCTTGTCCTTCTAAGAAGTAGAACTACCAGCTACCTTCGTCTCAGCCACCTTGGCCCTCTTGGCCTTACTCAAGTTACAGAAATCTTCATTATCCCGACACTACTGCACCAATGTCCTGAAGTCTCTAGAAGCATACCCCGCAAGGTAAAGAGCAATATCCTCACTAAGTCCCCTGCGGAACTTAGCAGCCAAGAATAAAGGAGTAGGTCTCTCCATCCGGAAGTGCGCAAACTTCACTAGCTCATTGAACTTGGCCAGGTACTCGTCAACAGACAACGAGCCCTGAACCAACCTGTCGAACTCTCCCTGTTTCCTCTCCTGTGCATCATAGGGAAAGTATCTGCCCAAAAAGCAGTCCTCAAAGAATGGCCATGTCATAACATGACCCTGCATCTCGAATGCATGAGAGGTGTTCATCCACCACTCATGGGCATCGCCTTCCAACATGTAGGTAGAAAACATCAGCTTCTGCGGATCAGTACACTGCATGACCCGGAATATCTTGTCCATCACCTGAAGCCATCTCGCTGCAGCAATAGGATCATAAGACCCATCAAAAGAATGTGGCTTATGCTTGCGAAAAGCATTAAGTCAGCGATCAATCACATCACGTTCCTCAGCAGGCTCCAAAAAGGGTTCCATCACCCCTGTGACATGAGTAGCACTACCAATGTGACTCAGGCTTTCATCCTGAACACTAGGTGGAGGCGGCGGCGGTGGTGGCGATGGAGGTGGTGGCAGAGGGAACTGACCAAACGCAGGACCAGTCCTCATCTCCTCCAACATAACCCGCATCATGGTCATGTTTGCCAGCCGATTTTCCTCAAGAGCATCCTCCGTGGCCTTCTGGTTCGCTTCTCTAGCAGCGTCCATCATTGCCACGTTGGCCAATCTAGTGGCCTCCTACATCTCAGCCAATGCAGTCAGGATTGGGTCGGGTTGACCCTCAACAGTCTCTCGTGTTCTCCTGGGTCCTACCATGACTCTGCACAAGTTACACAAATTATGAGTTGATCAGGCCCACACAGTGTGATTACATATGCATCATCACAATAAAACCCAACGGAGCAAACACACAAGACAGACACAACCAATCATCCTAATCATTGCAATACATACAGGCTTTTCCCTCGAACCATTGCTCTGATACCATAAAATGTAACACCCCGTATATATCCGGTAATGTTATCATATCATCGTGTTAAGCTGCGCTTAATTAAAAATGCGGAATATCTTTTTCTTTTCAATTATGACGTCATTATCATTACCAACTTGCTTAATTAATCAATTAAATAAAACCATGCCTGTATGTAAATTGCAAAAGACAGCTAACTGAAATACCTCATTAATCAAAATAACATATATATGTCTCTAGTCACGGAACTACAACACCTAGACCGGACTAACTAGCAGTTTATACAACTCAAGCTAAAAGTACTAACAATATAGTGGCATGGACAACTCCCATGCTCACCCAAATAAGGCAACAAGGCCCAACATAAGTCTTAACTCAATAATCATAAATGACAGAAAACATAAACAGCATCCAATCCAGTCATGCCAGCATAAATACAATAGCAATAATCATCAACTAAGCTCTGGCCTCCTGCCGCCAGAGGCATCAGTCCCCATACTACCTGAATCTGAAATATGCATTTCCAAAACGTGGGGTGAGATCTCTAAACAAGAAATCTCAGTAAGACAAGGGGTCCTCAAGGATCTTCCACCCCAAGCTCACTTACATGTGCAATATAAGTTCTAAAAGCAGTAATTCAATATCAGTTCCAAAATCAGTGCAATGCAACAGATATTCATGTCATGTGTGTTATAATAATTCTACTGATCAGAGAAATACAGGAATACGTCTATTACCCACATAAATGTCAGCCCATGCTGTACCCGCCAACAGGAATACACAATGGCATCCTGTTTAGACGGAACACTACATACATATCATATAGCATTTGCACTTAACAGTTCAATGTCATTTCAGCAAAACAATACATGAAAACACATCATGCATATAAACCATCCCCCCATGGAGTATAGTGGAACATACAATGGCTAACCGAGGACACGAAAGCTTACCTTGCAAGCTAGCTATCCCAGCCAAGAGTCCACACAATCTCAAAGTCCAAACACAGCAGTATCACAATCTGTTATGGACCAATAATATATCAATAAACATAGCTCATAAGCATAAGTATAAAGACTACGTTTTTCCTTTTACGGTTTACGTCTTGAGGCTCCCCACGAAGCCACAAGCCTTAAATCCCTTGATTCAGACTTAAATTCATTATTACAGAAGTACCTCATCATCATACTAGGGTCCACAAACCCATACAAGCCTTCTGTATGAACAATGCAGCCATTGTTCTTCGAAATCCCAAAATATCCGGATATATGTCGGGGGCATATCCGGATATCAATATCCGAATATCTCTCAGCCAATATCCGGATATGAATTTCCAGATATTCAGATCCCCATATCCGGATATCATTTCCGGATCATATCCGGATATCATATCCGGATATCATATCCGGATATTTCGCGACATAATGCAGTTCTTTATTTTCGCGAGATATCAATCTAAAGGTTGGGTTTTTAACCCATTCCAACGTCCAAGCATCCATTTTTAGGCATATACAGGTTCATTTACGTGTTGGTTACTTGTTTAGCTCATTAAACATGCCAAGACATCAACTTTAGCCCATTAAACTCATGATTAAGGTGGGGAACTTACCCAAGGCTTCAAAACAGAAGCAACAAAGGCTCTTGGAGCTCACTATGAAGCTCCCATGGTGCAGGTTATAGGGAACACGAAAATGTGAAGCAAGGTTGACCCTTTCACCACAAAGTTCAACACTTGAAGCTCAAAACACCCTTGCTAGGTAGCCCTCAACCCAAAAACCCAACTCAGCCCCTAGACTCCACCAAAACAGAGGTCACAACTCAGAAAATGCTACCTCTCCCCCTCACAAAGATGCTCACTAGTGTTTACCAAGGGAAAGGAGAGAAGAATCAAGCAAAAGATATCACTTTGGCTCAAAGAATGATGAAGGAGAGGTGGTGGCTGATGGAGGCAGCAGCTCCAGCAAAATGGTTCACGTAGGATGGCATAAATGACCTAGGATCATGTGTTATTTAGCTATTTATAATCACTTACGTTTTAATCGCGTTGTATTACCACTAATCTCTACGCTTAGCATTTTAATCCCAAACTTTGGAATCTGAACCTACTCATTTTCTAAGATTTGACATATTTTTATTTTATTTTTCGGAGCACCTTTCCGGCACACGCTTTTCATAACCAATATCAGTTTCTGGCACCAGTTCTCATTATTTTAACTTGAAACTCGTTTTACAAGTCCTATATATTATTCTAGGAATTATCATGCACTTATTATAAATTTCCAGGATACTTTTTCGGTACGGATTTATACCGTCTAGCAGAATCGGTATCTGCATTTTTCGTCAGAAAAACGACTTTTAACATTATTACTCACTTACCATAATTATTTAAGCCTCATAATAATTATTAGGGTCAATTATGGAATTATTTCCTAATTTCACATAATTAATTAATTAACTTTCTTAATTAACGGTGCAAGTTCTTACATCAACCAAGCTCAAAGTCCACACACAGCACAATCACAATCTGTTTGGACCAATAATCACATCAATATTCATACTCAACAAGCTTATGACATTATGACAACGCCTTTCCTTTACGTTTCATGTCTTTAGGCTACTCACAAAGCCCTAAGCCCTTAATCACTTAGATTCTGACTTTACTAATCATTACAGAGGTTTAACTTAACCAATCTAGGGTTCACAAACCCATAACTCAGTTCTGTATAAACAGTACAGTTACTGTCCTCGAAAACCCAGAATATCTGGATATATATCGGAGGAATATCTGGATATCATATCCGGATATGCATATCCGGATATCCATATTCGGATATCAACAGACCCCATATCCGGATATCATATCTGGATATCAATATCCGGATATCATATCCGGATATTTCGCGACAGAATGCAGTTTCTGCATTTTGAGAGATATCCCTTCCAAGGTTCCATTTTTAACACTTCTAAACGTTAAAGCATGCATCTTTAAACCCCTCTAGGTCAGTTATCACGTTGGTTACTTGTTTATCTTATTAAACATGTGAAGACTCCACTTTTACCCATTAAAACTCATGATCAGAGTGATGGTGCTTACCACTAAGGCTCAAAATAGAAATGGGATGGCTCTTGGAGCTCACAAATCAGCTCCAACTTCTAACTTCAAGTGTCCACGAAAATGGCACCCCAAGATGAGTCCTTTCTCTTCAAAGGTCACTTCTTGAAGCTTCTACAACCAAGAAATGACTCTCACTCCTCAACCCAAGAACTCAGCCCCTAACACTCACTCAAACAGAGGTAAAACAACTCAGAAGGCACCCTCCTCTCCCTTACAACCACTCAACCAAGTGTTTACAGTGTATAAAAGAGAAGAATTAATGGAAAAAGAGATGATTTGAGAGTTTTTCAAGCAAGCATGGCCATGGAGAAGGTGACAAGCATGAAGACACACACAGCAGCCAAAACTTACGCATAAAGGCTGGAGAATCAGCCTAGGGTTGTGTGAAATGGTCTATTTATAGGCCACTTAATTTAATCACATAGTATTAGCATTAATAGCTACGCTTAGAATTTTAATCTCAAACTTAGGATTCTGAACCTACTTATTTTTCTAAGATTTGTCATATTTTTATTTTATTTTTTGCAGCACCTTTCCGGTACGCGCTTTTACATAGCCAGTATCAGTTCTGGCACCAGTTCTCATTATTTTGACTTGAAACTTGTTTTTCAAGTCCTATATATTATTCTAGGAATATTCATGCACTTATTATAATTTGTCGGGATGTTTCACCGGTACGCATTTATACCGAGGAGCAGAACCGGTATCTGCACTTTTCGTCCGAAAATCGACTTTCAGCATTGTTAATCACTTACCATAATTATTTAAGCCTTATCATAATTATTATGGTCAATTATGGAATTATTTCCTAATTCTCACATTTAATTAATTAAATTCCTTAATTAACGGTGCGGGTTCTAACATTCACCCCACCTTTTTAGGATTTTGTCCTCAAAATCAGAAACATACATGTCCTGAAAGTCGGGGTACTGCTTAAGAAGCTCGTCCTCTCGCTCCCAAGTACACTCCTCAGGAGTCCTTCCTGTCCACTGGACTTTGACCATCGGAATGATCTTACTCCTCAATTTCTTCTCGCCACGATCGAGAATCTTGAGTGGTCCGACGGGAGTTTTCAAGTTCTCCCGAACTTCCACATCATCCGGTTGCACCACGTGCGAAGGATCTGCTATGTACTTCCGCAGCTGAGACATGTGAAACACGTCGTGGATGTTGGCCAAGTTCGGAGGCAAGGCAAGCCAGGAGGCAAGGCAAGCCAGTAGGCAAGCCAGTAGGCAACAGGTCCTTCTCTACCAAGGATCTAGTATGGCCCAATGAATCGCGGGCTCAGCTTCCTCACTCAGAGGGTCCGACCAACACTGGTGATAGGTGAAAGTCTCACAAACATGTGCTCACCCTCACTGAACTCTAGTGGACGATGCTTGACATCGTAGTAACTCTTCTAGCGATTTTATGCCTGCTTCAACTTCTCTCTGATCAACTGGATCTACTGGGTAGTATCTTGGACAAAGTCCAAGCCAAACAACAACTCCTTATCTCCAACCTCTGACCAGCAAGTAGGAGTCTGACACCTCTTACCATACAACGCCTCATAGGGTGCCATGCCCAGGCTAGCATGGAAATTGTTGTTGTATGAAAACTCCACCAATGGCAGGTACCTATCCCATGCTGAACCCTGCTCCAAAGTGCAAGCCCTCAACATGTCCTCCAATGTCTGGATGGTCCGCTCAGTCTGTCCGTCAGTCTGAGGGTGATAGGTTGTACTCAAACTCAATTGAGTACCAAAAGCTTCCTGCAGTGCCTCCCAGAATCGAGATGTGAACTTCTGGTCCCTATCACTGATGATACTCTCGGGCACCCCGTGAGGTCTCAGTGTAAGAACCCGCACAGTTAATTACGGAAATTAATTATATAAATATGAGAATTAGGAAATAATTCCATAATTGACCCTAATAATTATGAGAAGGCTTAAATAAATATAGAAAGTGATTAAGAATGCTGAAAGTCGCTTTTCGGACGAAAAGTGCAGATACCGGTTCTGCTACCCGGTATAAATGCGTGCTGGTGAAGTATCCCGGAAAATTATAATAAGTTCATGAATATTCTTGGAATAATATGTAAGACTAGTAAAACAAGTTTCAGGTCAAAATAATAAGAACTGGTGTCAGAACTGATACTGGCTATAGAAAAGCGCGTACCGGAAAGGTGCTACGAAAAATAAAATTAAAATATGAAAAATCTTAGAAAAATGAGTAGGTTCTGATTCCAAAGTTTGGGATCAAATTGCTAAGCGTAGCAATTAGCGCTAATACAGTGCGATTAACCTTAAACCGCCTATAAATACTAAATGGCACATATTTCTAGGGCATTTTACAGCCTCCTACGTGCCTTTATTCTGAGTTTTGAACTCTCATGCTGATCACCTTCTTCCCTTGACCTTCTTGCATGAGAACTCTCTCAAGCCACCTCTTTTACCATGGATTCTTCTCTTTGAACCTTGTATACACTTGAGAGCTTGCATTGTGAGGGGGTGTGGGGGAGCATTCTGAGTTTCCAGCCACTGTTGGTGAGTGGTTTTGGAGCTGACTTGGTTGGTTGGGTTGTGGGAGCCTTTGTGTTGGCACTCTGAGCTTCAAGGAGCCATTTTTAGTGCAAAGGATCAACCTTTAATCTCATTTTCGTGCACCTTGAGAAGGCAGAACCTAGGAGCTTCATAGAGAGCTCCAAGAGCATCATCCATTCTGTTTTGGAGCTTGGGGTAAGTGTTGAACCTTTGATCATGAGTTTAGTTGATTAAAGATGGTTTCTTGGCATGTTTGATGAGTTAAACAAGTAATCAACTGATATATGAACCTAGAACAGAGTAAAAATGCATGCTTTAACGTTTTAATGGGTTAAAAGATGAATCTTTGGAGTGATATCTCGCGAAATGCAGAAACTGCATTCTGTCGCGAAATATCCGGATATGATATCCGGATGTGGGGTCTTCTGATATCCGAATATGGATATCCAGATATGATATCCGGATATGCCCCCGACAAATATCCGGATATTCTGGGTTTTCGTGAACAGTGAAGGTACTGTTCATACATAACTGAGTTATGGGTTTGTGTACCCTAGTTTGAGGAAGTTGAACTTCTGTAATAATTAACTAAGTCAGAATCTAAGTGATTAAGGGCTTATGGCTTTGTGAGAAGCCTAAAGACATAAAACGCATAAGGAAAGGCGTTGTCTTCGTGTCTTATGCTTTTAAGCATGATTACTGATATATTGTTGATCCGAAACAGATTATGATTCTGCTGCGTTTGGGCTTTGAGCTTGTGTGAACTCTTGGTTTGGATAGCTAGCTTACAAGGTAAGCTTTCGTGTCCTCAGTTTAGCCATTGTTGGTTCCACCATACCCCATGGGAGAATGGTTTATATGCATGCTGTGTTTTCATGCTTGATGATTTGAAATGTTGTTGAATTGTTAAGTGTAAGGGCCTTATAATATGCATGTATTGTTCCACTTTGACAGTAAGCCTGAGTATGTAGCGTCATACAAAATGGTGAGACTGGGGTGGATGCAAGTAGCGCCTTGCACATTGTGTGGGTAATAGACGTATTCCTGCATTTTCTCTGGCCAGTAGATTATGTTGACACACATGACATGGTTATCTGTGCATTACACCGACTTTGGAACTTATATATATTGTGTAAACTGCTTTAGAACTTATATTGCACATGTAAGTGAGCTTGGGGTGGAAAATCCTTGAGGACCCCTTGTCTTACTGAGATTTCTTGTTTAGAGATCTCACCCCACGTTTGGGGACGCTTATTTCAGGTTCAGGTAACTCGGGGGTTAAGACCTCGGGCGGTAAGAGGCCGGAGCTGAGTTAGATTATGTTGTTATCATGTTATTATGTTGTATGCTGGCATGTTGTGGACTTGGTTGTTGTTTATGTTTTCTGTCATTCATGATTATTGAGTTGAGACTGCTGTTGGGCTTGTGCCTTATTTGGTGAGCATGGGGTTTGTCCATGCCACTTTGATTTCCGTCTTGTTAAAGCTTAGCTGTGTTGTATAAACTATCAGGTTATCCGGTCTACGTGTTGTAGTTTCGTGACTAGAGACATATTTATGAAATTAATTAATGAGGTATTGCAGTTTGTTGTCTTTTGCAATATTCATACAGGCGATGTTTTGGAAATGAATTAAGTAATTCAACTTGGTAAGGATAATGACGTCATAATCGAAAAGAAAAAGAATATTCTGCATTTTTAATTAAGCATGGCTTAATACGATGACATGTTAACAAACCGGGTTAACACAGGGTGTTACACTTACAATCTCGCGAACATACAGTCTGGCCAACTGCTCAGTAGTGAAGCTCACCTTCACCGGAAGAAAGTGGGCAGACTTGGTCAATCTGTCCACAATGACCCAGATAGAGTCACAACCAGCCTGAGTCTTCGACAATCCCACCATGAAGACCATGGAAATGCTCTCCCATTTCTAATCCGGAATCTCAAGAGGTTGAAGTTTACCAGACGGCTTTTGGTGTTCAATCTTTACCTTCTGGCAAATCAAGCATTTGGACACATAAACAACTATGTCTTTTTTCATGCCCGGCCACCAATAATTCCTCTTCAAGTCCTAGTACATCTTTGTAGCACCAGGTTGGACAGTAAACTGGCCCATATGAGCCTCTGTCATCACCTGCTCAGTCAAAGGACCTCGAGGAACCACAATCCTCTTCAGGAAAGTCAACAGACCATTCTCATTCCAAGACACACCGTCCTGGTTCTTTACGTAATCTAGGCACTCTCTCTGCACTTGCGCCTCTTTGATCTTTTCCATGAGCTCAATTCCAACTTGCACGATTTTCATCTCGAGAAGTGCACCCCAATAAAGAGGTCACTAACAGATCTTGAGACTTCTCAATATCAACCGAATCGTCATTCTATTTTCTGGGATCAACAGTCACTCTATCAATAGAGGTGACCTAACCCCACAAACTCTATTCTTGACAATAACTTTGGTGAGTTTAGTTCCTATTCCATGACTCTACCTCGACTTGACTTACAATTTCTATAATTCATACTTTCAAATAACATCATATTACTTTCGCAGTACAAAATCATATTCATGTTCATTTCAGTCAATACATGTTAATTGATATACCAATCCACATAGTAACGTACCTTAGTTCACGTAAACCAGCAAAATTTTCCAATTCAAATAACATAATAAATAAATACTCTATGCAACATCATACCTCAATCTCCATGGCATCTGCAAAATCAAAAATCAATAAAGGATGGTACAACATCGATGTATTAACATAGTTCATGGCATTTACTTCATGCTTAGTACTATTCGTGGTGTTCGTATGCAATCCACATATGAAACAGATCACTAATTTCATGTTAACTTAGAGTCATGGAGACCACTCAACCCACAAAACTAACTGTACATACACTTGCCTCGCATATGTCAGATCGTGCGTGACCTTGCCACAAAGTCCAAGTGTTATACACACTTAACTCCTTAAAGAGAATTTCACATTCTCAACAAACCTGACTAGAGAGTGTTCCTCACTCACCAGTGATAAGATATCTTCTCTTACGTCTATAAAATAAAGCACCATTACCACATGTAATGGCATAAGGCATCTTACCTTTCATGCCAATCTTGGCATATCACTCTTCATATATTTTACTCCTCCCACCACTTAGTGGTTGCAAAGTTTAAACTAATATTTCAAGTCTCTTAATGCATTATTATACCATGAGGAAAACTAAAATTGATCGATCTGTGCACCTCGTGCACCCGAATCACCCGATGAGTCAAACTCAAATCGGTGCCCTCATGGGACTTCCAAGAGTCAACACTCATAGGATCCAATCCCCAAAGGGAACCCATGACATAGGTTATCGGCCAAGAAACTAGTAGGCATACCAGTCTCCAGTGTACCTCGTACACAAGGACCACTCAATGAATTACACATCAACTGAGCGTCCAATCAAACTCCTCAGAGGCACCCTCTTCGGATACACCAACAGGGATAGTCCACAATACGCTGATGGCCAAAAACCCACTCAATCAACCTAGTTCCTCAGGTTATATGATCAAACACTTCAATACAAAATTCAATGTGTAAACATAATTCATACATCATATTATGCAATCACAACAATTCAACACACAATTTCTCAACATCCCGTCCGTACCCAAATGATCCCAAGATTGACCATGGGTAGACAATTAAGACCTGTTACGCAGTCTCGGCCATCCAACTAAAAATACCACATCCAAATAAATAGATGAAGTATCGCATTTCTCTTCCGTAGCGGTAATAACCCTCGGAAACGGAGAAAGCTCAATTATGGGCAAGTTTAGCCCCACAACAATCGGACTCGCAATAAATAAGTGCGCTGTCCATAATTCAAACAATACATCACCATAGTATCTCCAACATGAATTACCTCTCGCAAGGTGCGGAGCTCGGTCAATCCGATGACTATCCGATGTATAGACTCGGTTCATCTCTGGTGGTGCAGGAATCATCTGAAGAGGGGCCGCCTGAACTGCTACAGCCCTATCAACTAAAGTATAACAATCCTTGGCTATATGGCCACTCTTCCCACACTTGCAACATAGCAACTCTCCAGTAGCACATCGTCCCAAATGCTTCTTTCCGCAACCTATACACTTCGGGATACTCAATGGTCTAGCAAAGTTGTCTGCCAGAGTAGCAGACCTCTTGAATGTGTTGCACAGTTGTTTGACCTGTAGCTGCTTCCATTTACCTTTGCCTTCAAACTTCTTGTCCCTCCAGGAAGTGGAACCATTGTTTCCCTTAGCCTCAGATTCTTTGACTTTCTTTGCCTCGTGGTTCACGTTCACACGAACCTTCTTGCAACCACAGCCCTGCTGAATGCAAGTATCGAAATCTCTAGAGGTTGATCCAGCTATCCTTTCTATGCGACATACTGAAACATTTTGTATTCCTGCAGCTCGCTCCGGCTTGGCAGCGCGCCTCTTGATAAGGTGACCTGGCTTGCTACATCTGAAACATACTTTTTGTCCTTGCCAGCAAACACCCATATGAGTCTTTCCACACGGGATGCACTTAAGCAGTGAGGATTCTTTCCCAACTAAGATCTCTCTTACTTCACTCCCACACTGTTGTGGGGATGGAGGTGGTGGCAGTTGCGGATGTTGGCTGTCATGACGGCTAATCCTCATCTCCTCAAGTACGACCCGAACCATGGTCATATACGCTAGTCGATTCGCCTCTACAACATCTTCAATGGCTTTCTGGTTTGTCTCTCTAATGACATCCATCATAGCCTGGTTGGCCAATCTAGCGGCCTCCTGATCGGCTAGTCTAGCCGCCTGCGTCTCAGCTAATGCAGTCAGGACAGGATCAGGTTGATCCTCGTTCGTCTCTCGGTTTCTCTTAGGCATCACCATGACTCTGCACAAGTTACACAAAGAATGAGTTGATCAGGCCCACGCAATGTGGTCACCCGTGCATCATCATAGCAAAACCCAACAAAGGAAACACACAAGACAGACTCGCAGCAGAACATCCTAAGTTATTGCAATACATACAGGTTTTTCCCCAAGTTATATGATGGGGTCCTTGAACGGAATCTTTATGTGGATGTTCTCGCATTTTACATGATGTTATTGTTGCACATCGAGTGAGCCATGGGGTGGAGTGATCATTTAGTACCCTTGGTTTACTGAGATATATTTGTATATCTCACCTCGCGTTTGGGGACATCATTTCAGGCTATAGTGAGCATGGAGGAGCTTCGGGCAAGAGGCCCACTTAGTGTAGGATTCTAGCATGATGTGCATATGGAGAGTATAACACCTCACATTTCTAAATTATATATTAATATATTAAACATGGATTAAAGGGAAGGATTAGTGAAAATCCTGAATATTAGGTCAAAATACAAAGGAAGGGTAAAACGGTAATTAACTAAACACGCAACCCTAGGAAGTTAAAATTGAGTAGGAGGTCTCAAATGATGAAAAAACTCTGAAAATGGATTCAAAACGAAAAATTGAGTGGTTAGGCAAGTTTCTGAAAATTCTGTGAATAGTATTTTTATCGGGTAAAAATACCGCGGTACAGTTGCACCGTAAAGCGTTCCAATTGAATTTTGAGCTCTAGGTTTGGATATAAGTTATAAATGGTATATATGACTAGGAAATATGATTTCTGATGAAAATTGATGGAAATCAGTAAGTTTCGGGAAGCGTGCATACGACGCGCGTAACAGCTTTAAACTGCAATTTCTCTGAACGACCAGAAAACTCCTGATTCATCTGATCAAGGGTAATTAAAGGAAAATGGTTAATGTTAAGAATTAGAGTTTCTAAATAGGTTATGAAATTATGGACGTTTAGTGGAATCGGAGGGAGTTTTGAATTAGTTTGAAATCGCGTGAGGTGGTGATGGGGCCCACCTCACTTAAGTCATAAGATGACAACTAAGCCTAAGTCACTATTCACTCATCCCTTCCCCTTTTCTCTCTCCCTAACCCGCGGCCTCCATGGTTATTGTGCAAGTTTTTGTACAAATTTTTTTTGCTCCTAACTCCATCAATACCTCACCAAATCAAGTGAAGTTTGTCTTGAAACTTGTTGAAAATCACCTCCCAAACACAATGGTGGTAGCCTTGAGCCATGAAACTCCCTAGATTTTGAGAAACCCCCCCCCCCCCACCCCAAAACCGCGGCCATTGTGTGTAGATTTGCACTCATGGAGTTGTTTGGTTCTCCAATGGTTTAATATGTTGTGGAGGAGTCATAGGCCAAGCTTTTGAGTAAGTTTCATCATATTTTATTGGTTGGATTTGTTGATTCAATTTCATGAACCCTAAAGGCATTTTGTGTGAATGATGTAGTTAGAGAGCTCAAATGGAAATTATGTATTAGATAAAAGTGATTTAGAATGATGTTTTAGAGTGATAAATGCAATAAAAATTATTGAGGAATTGTATGATAACTTAGTGGATTTTGTGTTGAAATTCCATGACTTTGTGATGTTGGTTGGTTTTAGGATTGTGTAATTGAGTTGTTGTATGGTTGTATGAGTTAATAATAGGATTGTATGAGGTGTGGAGTAGTTGAATTGAATTGAAAAACCCTTGGTGTGTGGCTAGGTGCAATTCGGCCATGAGAGGAAAAAAAGGGATTTGATGTTGTGAAATTGTATGATTGATATGTTGTTTTTTTAAATGGTAACTAGAAGGGTTGTGTGATGAATGGATGCTTGAAAATCAAAGGAAAAGTGGTTGGTTGTGTGGAATAGGTAATTGGACCTAGAGTGAAATTAATGACAAAATGAGGTTGTGATGATGTAGGATGCAATTTGGCACCTAAAATGACATTGTGGTAGCATTAGAATGCTTAAGAAAAATAAAAAGAAAATGTAAGAAAATATTTTGTATTTTAACACTATAATTGCCAAACCTCACTCGGTGGGGGGAGGAAAATTGACGTTTTGTGACTTTGGTGGGTTTGTCGTGTTTTGATAATCCGTATATGGTCATTGTAGGTTTCCTTCCGCGGATTTGAACCCTGAACCATGAGCTCGGTGGGTTGCCCTTGGTCCCAGACCAAAAGGGATTATGGTGAGTATTTTGGAACCATGCTTGTGGAATTAATAACGTGCATGTGTTTGGATGAATGGAAATTAATTGGGAATATCCTATGTGTAGGCATTTTTGTTGTGTACCTAGCTCGGGAAGTATTATGTTGGAGCTGTGTAGAGGAGATTATTCAGGTAATCCCTTGGTACTGGGGTTTGATCCCCTTGTGTGTTCCACCATGCCCGTTGAGGGTAATGGTAGGAAATGTATGTGAATGATATATGATAATATGTTCATGCATATTGTAAGTGTTGTGGTACATAGGATGTACCGTGTCTCTGGCCAGTAGACTGTTTGCCTTCGGGCGTTACGGACTTCCACTGGATAGGTCTTCGTGAGGGAGTTCCAGTTGACCTGGGGTCGTGGTGTATGATTTGGATAGGAGCACACTCTCGGGTGGATATGGATGGAGGGTGCCTTGGTTGATGTTCTGGGAACACGTCTTGGTTTGAAACCCGTAGGCTTATATGCCGAGGCCAATAGGCTGGACGTTACGTGATTTTGGCATTGACCATTCCAGCTTCGTTGTATTTTGTATCCTTATGCTTCCCTACTTCACTAAATCCCTTGCTTTATCCCGTTTTCAGATATTATGTTGTATTATTTATATGCATAAAGTGAGCCATTGGGCGGAGTATTCTCCAGAACCTCTAGGTTACTGAGATATATTCGTATATCTCACCCTGCTTTGCGCACTTTATTTCAGGAGGTAGCAGTGATGTCGGGGCGGCGGTCAAGAAGCCTGTAGTCTGAGCTAGAGGATTTCTACTTATTTTGCATTTTGAGGCCATTGGGCCTAGGCTAGACTTAGGTCATGAACAAAGCATGTGATTCGGGATTATGGTTGTCATTATTGTTCATAATGTATTTTGTCTAAGTTTAGTCTTTGATTATCATGTTTATTTTGGAGCGTTATTATGTATACTTGAAGGAAAATTGTAATATGTCCATTGAGAAGTTATAAATTGTAATATGGAGAATTGATATAGCATTGAAGTATGTAATATAATGAAAGGGCAATAGGCCTATTCTAGGATGTGAATGATGATTTATGATTCAAAGAATGCATGCAATTGGACCTTTGTGATTGAAATTAGTTAACTTGAAAAAGTAAGCATTTATTTGTATTTTGAGTAAATTGGATATAAACTGTGAAGGGTTGTAAGAGCACCAAGGCATTGCTGGTCCTTGTGTTCCACCCAATGATTATTTGGTACAAATTGAGGTTAGAGAACACATTTGCAAATTTGGGATTTATTGGAAAAACAAAGGAAACTCTAGCGAATTTTCTAGAAATTGGCAGAATTTAGGTGAACTTTGGGAGAGCATATCTCCCTCCACAGAAGTCCGTTAGGGACGTTCCATACGCTATTTTGAAGCTTGAGATGTACTCTATCTTGTGGTAAAATTTGGAAATTTTCTGAGTTGAAAGTCGACCTGTAGAGGGCAGAGATCACGGACTGCTCTTATGGCCACTGCACTTGTGGCTGATCTGGAGTGAGTTTGGGAAAATTATTCCCGCTTTGTTTCTTGGTCAAATTAGGTGTGTGATATGTCAAATTGAAGCTTGAGGTGTCTAGTTTATTGTATAAAAATTTGAGAGCAATTGGTTGAGTGGATTTTCCAGAATAATTGATTGAGTGAATTTTCCAGAATAATTGATTGAGTGAAGGCTGTTTGGAGCCGTTCTGATTTTGGCTGGCATATTTGCTTGTCCAACTTCAAACGGCGATATCCGGAGCAAACGATAACTTTATGACTCGTGTGATAGCTTCCTAGAAAGGTAATTAAGTCTACAATAACATACTAAAAGATAAGAGGCTTGTAGAATGCGGTTTGTCCGCAGAAATTCAAATACTGAACCATGTTCGGATAGGTAGAAAATGAAAAAGTGAGATTTTAGCTAAGTGGATTTATGGGAACCCCTTAGTGACTTGAGAGAAGTAATATATGATATAAAAGTAGTTTAAATAATTATTCCGCAAAGAGTTTACAATTATGGTCACAGCTTTTATTTATTATGCTTTATTATTGTTTTAAATGCTCGCTAATAAACGAAAAAAGTTTACTCGCATTTTTATAAATGAATTGTTGTGATCGTAACTGCGCTTTATATCATAATTAATGTTAACAATACCGGTGTACAATGGGCTGTTACAGAGAGCATGGCATTTTGGAGGAGCATATTTGATGCACATAGTATTATATTTAGCATTTTGGACTTAGATCATGAACATATTGCATGTTGAGATTCCATGCTTTTGTGGTGTTCATGACTAGATTCTAAGTCTTTTGTAATTGCTTTACATTTCATGCCTATTGTTCACAATTACTTATTGGTGAGCATGAGACTTGTCCATGGCCACATATTTTGCATTTAGAGGCATTTGGTTACTTGTGATGTAACATGAGCCATATGATGTGTAAATGGCAAAAGATGTGGTGAATGATGTAAAATGATACAATGGTAAGGAATACACACGATGGAAGGGCCTAGAGCCTACATTAGATCTTGTATGAACTGTATTTTGGGTAGTGGAGGGTTAGGAGTAAGTTACATCACCCTTTTTGTGTTTTAAATGCTGATATTTGTCATTTTTACAGTAGGGTAATCGATTACTTTTTTTTGGTAATCGATTACCTGAAACATGGGACGCAAAATTGAGCCAGTGTGTTGTATGTAATCGATTACCATTCCTTTGGTAATCGATTACCTAGTTCAGTAATTGATTACCAAAAGATTGGTAATCGATTACCCAAAACAGGGGAGCCCAAATTGAGCTACTGACTTCTACGGTAACCTTTGGTAATCGATTACCTCAAGGATGGTAATCAATTACCACTGTGTAAAATTTCAAAAATGTGTTTTATGAAAGCTAAAATCAATGATATTGTTTAGAGATGATAATTAATGTGTTTTATGCTTCCGCGAGTTTTGCATTTACAATTACGACGTTGTTTTAATTAGTTACGGAAATGGTTAATTGTTTAACAATGAGGATTTAATAAAAGAAAAAGTTTACCCGTAATTTAATTAACTCAATTACTGTGATTGTAACTGCGCTTAATACCATATACAATGATAACATTACCGGTACGTAACGGGCTGTTACAATAACAAATTTCAATTCA
Organism: Gastrolobium bilobum; assembly: GCF_033153095.1. Taxonomy (NCBI): domain Eukaryota; kingdom Viridiplantae; phylum Streptophyta; class Magnoliopsida; order Fabales; family Fabaceae; genus Gastrolobium; species Gastrolobium bilobum. Next base: position 63,650 of record NW_026899406.1, on the reverse strand, counting down.
AAATTAACTTTTGTGATTTAATTATTAAGTAAAATATTATTCAAATGGTAGAAGAATATTTTTAAGTTTATTAAAAACAATATATTCGCAACATTTTTTTTTCTTGCACGTTCTCCTTTTAACCAACTTTGGTTTACATAAGTTCCGTCGTTGTTCAAATATTCCTTCAGATTATAAAGATATCCCTCTATGCTTTTGCGGCCATTTTAGGACCATACTAGATGCTTGACACTTGTCCTGGTTGTAAAGTTCTTGTTCCTTGCTCCTCAAGAATATCATTACGCCAAAACTTAATACAAATCAAAACCCAAATTAATAAACTTCTCAACTATTTTCTCTCTCTCTAAAAGCTACTAATTAGGACCTATTTGGATGGGTTTTTTAAAAAAGGATTTTTTATGCTTTATATTTTTATAATAATTTTTTTTAAAAGATAATGTTATTTTTTAACATTTGAATGAAATATATAAAAAATAATTTTAAATAAAAAATTATTTGGACGTTAAAATCTATAAACACTTTTTATATATAAAATTGTTAAAATGGATACATAATAGTAATTGTGCTTTTTGGTTTTTTTAGAAACAAGAAATCCTTACTTAAAAAAAAATACACCATTTAATTTTTTTAATTTCTACTTCTTTTAAAAATTGTTACCCAAACGCATAAAATTACTAAAAAAATATTTATTTTTTGTAAAAAAAAAACAATGGTCGTCCATGAGCACAATTAATATTGGACAAATATGAGTCTAACTTCTCAATTGGTAATAAAGGACCACTAATAAAAGAATCTTCCATTTAGGGTGGAGGAGTCCATTTGTTACTTTGTAATTGAGATAAACTGGGTGATAAGGATTCTAGTCTAGATATTGGTGATGAGGCACATCATCCACCATCTCTTTTTCTCATAAAGATTCCTTGAATCTAGTAAAGTTTTCAACCAATGATCATCCTAACCTCATCACCATACATTGTGGCATGGATCCAGTGACCATGATTGATAACGCAACTTGACAGTGATAGTGTGAAACTGGATTTACTTGAAAATGTTTTGAAACTTATAATTATTGATATACAAAATTTGGTATGTTTTTTGAGGTTGATCCACGACATCAAATTAAGTGTTTGAAGAGTCACAAGAAAGTACATTATTAAAACACAAACCAAATTTAAAGTCTCTTAGCACATTAACTTTCCCATTACATCTAGTTGTATGAAATATTTGAGAGTGCCCGACAATTGCATCCAATAGGCTTGGAAGCATATATGTCTTCTTTTAAAAAGAGAAACAATCCATATTGTTAACAGCATCATAAAGATTTCCACCAAATTTTGGCAGTATATAATGGAAAGGAATTTTTTTTTTTAATTCTGGTGTAAAAATTAAAAATTTTACTCTCGATTTTAACAGTTGATCTCTGTGCATCTGACAATTTTAATTTATTAAGGAATATTACTTAATTAATACTCGAAATTTCAAAATATTGAGCATTGGTTTGCACTATTATGGAAGAATATACTATATTGAAGCCTACTTGCTAGATATTAAAACAAAAATAATTCCATAGGGCGGTGACAATCTAAACCAAGTTGCTACCTATAGCCGTGGTATCATTACACCGTATCATTACACCGACCTCAGAAATATGATGCTTATGTTAGTTTTAGCCTTATTCCAAAATGGAAATAGATATTTAGTCTTTCCCTAGAATTCAAGCATATTAACTCTCCCATTACATACACTCGAGTATGTCTATTCTTTTATTTAACATCATCAAACCCCGAAGAAACATGTTTTTACTTTCCATACCTATTGCATGCATGGCACACAAGAACTTGTGATCCTGAATGTTCATGTTCTCAATGTAAGGACGGATTCAATTACACACACAATCACAGAGAAAAGAAGATTGAGAGAAAAGCAATACACACAATTTATCTATGGCTGCTTCAGGAATCAATGACTATCTCCACACACTAACACGAGACTTTTCAGCGTGCTTTATCCTCACTCGCTCACTTTCTGGGAAAACTTTCCAAGAGGTCACTCATCCCAGAATTGCTCCAAGTCAAGCATGCTTAACTGTGGAGTTCTTCCGTTATGGGCTACCGAAAAGTAGATACATCTTGTTAGTATAGGTAGTACCAATTAATTCTTATAAGTCATCCCCAACTGTGCAGTCTTATACCAGCACAGTCTTTGGAATCTCTCTTTCGGGTGTCGATTCGATTCATTCATGTCACCCCCGCTGGAAGCCTGTCAGGAGTCGCTCTTTGTTCATGCCCTTATGCACCAGCGATCACTCCTCGCCCTTGTCAGCGCCCGGGATGTTACATGCCCACTAGCTTCTGCCTGGTTCGTCCTCGAACTACACCCTACTGGAAGAGAGGCCTTGCTCTGATACCACTTGTAACGCACAGCTGCTTCAAGAATCAATGACTATCCCCACACACTAACACGAGACTTTTTAGCATGCTTTATCCTCACTTGCACACTTCCTGGGAAAACTTCCCAGGAGGACATCATCCCAGAATTGCTCCAAGTGAAGCACGCTTAACTATGGAGTTCTTCTGTTATGGGCTACTGAAAAGTAGATGCATCTTGTTAGTATAGGTAGTACCAATTAATTCTTATAAGCTATTCCTAACTGTGCAGTCTCATACCTGTACAGTCTTTAGAATCTCTCTCTTTCGGATGTCGATTCGATTCATTCATGTCACCCCAACTGGAAGCCTATCAGGAGCCGCTCTTTGTTCATGCCCTTTCGCACCGGCGATCGCTCCCCGCCCTTGTCAGCGTAGGCAGAATGAACATGTCTTACGAAAATGAGCATAACTCAAGCTACAGAGTTCCAAATTGAGTGAGGTTTTAACCTATGTGAAGCTAACACATAGAAATGTAACCCTGTAAAATATTATAGTCATTGGTTGAGGGAATTGATCTCAGTTTCAGTTTGAAGTTGGGTTATCATTTCACAAGTTCAGTTTAAGGCAGTCAACTTGTGAGTTTCATAACTCCTTCGTTCCTTAATCAATCGGGGCGTGTTATATATCAAATTAAAGCCCCAAATATCTAGTTTAACATAATAAAAGATCATAATTTATGGTGAGAAAATACAGCCCCAATTTAAGGAAGCATAGGGTCTGTTCAATATCAAAGAAACTTAAAAGAGTGTAATACATCGTGTTAACCTACGGAGGCTTCATGGTGAATGACATAGAGTTGAATTACGCCCTTGGATTCGTGGTATTAATTAATAAAAGATTATAAGAATAAATATTAGCGCTTTTGAGTCATATATTGGTTGTAATTACTGTAATTGAATGAATTGTATACAGATTTAATTATTGGCAGTAAACGAAAAGGAAAATTTTATCCGAGAATTAATTTAACTATTGTGATTGAAACTTGGCTTAATATCATATATGATGTTAACAAACTGGTCGCGAACGGGGTGTTACAACGTCCAACAAGCCTATTATTATATTCTTCTCATAGCACTTATTATAATGCACTCAGTTATAAGAGAATATAAATAGAATTAGAAAATCCTAAGCCACCATAATTGTTCATGATTCCAAGCTCAAACCCGTGTTGATTGTATCTGCGTTAAAGAAACATGAATAGTAACAATATGCATTTCTAACGCCAAAGTGGTTATCTTTAGATGCTTTTCTCTCACTCACCAGCACTCAGAAGAAAGGCTATATGACATAACTGAGTGGTCCAAAGACCAGAAAAACTTTATTCTCCTACATCACAATATACCATTTATTCTTTTTAAGAACAAAGTTCTTGTCTAATCTAATCATTCGTAACTGCTTTTGGAAACAAGGGTGAGGAAAGTCTCTGCCACTATGCTGCCTTTCACTTACACAAGAACAAACATATATGACTCAATATATATTATTGTGGAATGTTGATGTTGTTAGTATATGGATGTCCTAGAGACAATCTTTTGATTAGATTAGAACATATGTGGACCTTTTATATTGTCGCAAATAAATAAAAGCACTCTTTATCCTGTTTCATATTTTGTCTCAATATTGTGGTTAATATTTTATGAGTAACTGGATAAACCCCTTGGAATAAAATAGGTATCTCTTGAGTATCTGTGATGAGATCACGATCATGAGGATTCAAGGATATTGGATGTTTATTCCTAATTTTATGTTCCTAGTCTAGAGACACTGAGAATGGGGATCAGTGATCTCGGGTAAGACTAGCACGACTTATCTACTTGTATTCGGATGCAAGGTAAAGACCTCATGAGCTACAGATATGGAGATGTCTTAGATAAAGTCGTGGGTGGACCTATAAGGGTATAGCTCGCACTAAACAGACCCACAAAGAGACTCTATGAGGAAATCTCACAGAGAGTATCATTAGAGTGATCTCTTTATATTTGGGTATGTCTTTCCTTAGACCAGAAGTTATTACCTAGACTGTGTTCTAGAAGGCATGCTTTGATTGTATACCTCGTCTGCCTGAAACATGGATAGGTACACTGTTGGGCTTGTCCTGAAAGAGCACAGGGCTAGGGTGATAAGCTGAAGGAATTCGTCAAATCTCTGTGAGAGATTAGGTTATCTGTAAACCGGAGAAATCGGGATGACATTTACAAGGACTCGGGAATCTATGCATAGTAAAAGAGATCATGAGATGATCTGCCTTTAGAGTCAGTAAATTGAAGATTCCCTATTTCGAATAAAGCTTACCCTAAACCGCAAGAGTTGATATGTTTCATTACCCTAGGTTTAATGGGAAGGTAACCGAGACTAATGGAAATATATACGGTAAACAAATATGTGTAATAGGATGATCAAGTCATTAATCTAACTAGCTCTGAGGCAACAAAGCATTGCTAGTTCTCTGTGTTGTCATTATATGGAGTGTGGGCTTGTTGGGCCCAAGCCCATTTATGTCAGTGGCTATATTGGACCTAATGGGTCACACACTAACACCTTAATGTCATGATATATAGCATTCAAGGTATTGGAAGCCCACCTAAGAGGGAGAGGGCGCATGGTATTGTTAATGGGCTTGGATAGTCGAAGACATTACTAATTAATTTAATTAGTTAAATTAATTATCAAATATTTAAATTTTGAATTTTGAATTTGAATTTTGAATTTTGAAATTCAAATTTTGAATTGGAATTTTGAAATTCGAATTTTGAATTTGAGATTTGAAATTTGAATTTTGAAATTTGAATTTTGAATTTGAATTTTGAATTTGAATTTGAAATTTGAATTTGAATTTAGAATTTAAATGTTTGAACGTTTGAATTTAAATGTTTGAATTCAAATTTGAATTGGCTATGAAAAGTTGTTTCATAACAAAAGGATAAGATGAGATCTTGTTGGAACAAATCCCTTGTATCAAGAGAAGATCTATGGAGATCTCCAAGGGCTGATTTGGGGCGCCATTTTGGTGGGAGATGATTGTCATTTTGTCAAACCAACAAGCTCCAATCAGATTTGGTTGTTGAGAGAATCAGTGAGCTAGTTGGTTCAAACTTGACTGCAACATCTCAAATGTATCTGGACCCTTTTTGGGCTGAATAGGGGCACATGAATTGGTGGTCATATGATGATAATTGGTTCAGAATTTTGACTAGATAAAGACCTAGTCTTATGAGGATTCAAAGGGGAGCTTGTTTGGATTTTTGAATTGCAACAACTCCACCTTTGTCTCACTCACTTGTGCGCCACTTTCATTATAAGTAAAGTAAAAATTCTGATTTGATACACTAATTCTCTCCTTCTCTTGTGCGCCTAGTTGGTGAGTTCCTCCTTAAAGTTTTTCAAAAGAACCTAGCCAATTCTTCTATATTTCATTCCCACTCTTGTGAATTTTTCATGCTGGAGACTTTACTCTTCTAAACACATATACATAGCCTCCTTCTCACCTATTGAGCGCATAGCAAGCCTCTCTGTGGTGGTCAATTGGTGGCTTTCAAGAAAGCGTTCTTGCATCTTGAAGTGGGTGGTGTGGATCAACGTTAGAGGGTTTGAACCCTTCAAACCTAACATTGATCGTCTTGGAGTTTTGAACTCACAAACAAAGGTAACATCACATGCCATAAAGAATGATTCTTGATTGCATGTGTAATTCCGCATATGAAAAATTTTGTTTTTTCCTCTCACATGCTATGGCCTTCAAGGCCATTTTACTTTCAAGTGGTATCAGAGCCCGATCGCTTTACCATCGGCGGGTGATGGTACTTTGTTTGTGAAATTGATTTTCTCACGGTCAAAAGGTCTTTTTGTTAAAGATTAATTCTTTGCATGTGGATTTTTTTTATGAACATGTTTAATATGATTATGGTGTTCATATATCTACATGACCTCATGGTTTTGTTTGTTTTGATTGTTTGTGAAAATTTTCAAAAGAAACATTTTTTTTGAAAAGGGAATATGATTCTGCCATGATGTGAATATTCAAATGCATTATTTTCTCCATGATTTTATTTAATAAAATTATTGTATATGATGATGTATGGTTCGGCAATATGAGTTATGGTTGAATAAATGGTTTAATTTTTGTGATTTTTGAGAAAGATTTGACAAAGATTTGAATTATACATAAAGATGCAAAATTCGACCATTGGGAGAAAATTAGAAAATTTTTGAATTTTGATTTTTTTTTTGATATTTTAATTGTTAAATTATCAAAATATATGTGAGGAAATATTTATATAATATTTGATATTATGTGCTTGCAAGCTGTTTAAATTTTCAGGTGCAATTTGGAAGGGGATGGTCATGGTGCCCGAAATTCGAATTTCAAATTTTAAATTAATGTGTAATTTTGCTCTATTTTAATTAGAGTTGTAATTTGAATTTTGAATTTTGTATTTTTATTAATTGTCCCTCCAAAGATGTTTTGGAGTTTCTTTAATTATATGTAATTAGAGAATTAGGCTAGTGGCGTATAGACGACGAGGAGCCGATACTTGAGAAGCAAGATGGACAAATGCACGAGCACCATGACCATCTCAAATAAAACTGTTTTATATGCATGTATGCTTTATGTTTTGAACGACTAATATGCATGAATTGGACAAATCGCGTTTGTATGTATTATTATGCATGTCCAATTACGACTAGTGTAATCCGATAGATGTTTGACATAGGATAACGACTAGCATGATAATAATATAAATGCATTTGATGAGACCTAATAAACCCCAAATAAAAGGAACCCTTAAAGGAATAAATTATTAAGCATATGATTACCTCCCACCACCAATATTACTCGAACCTCCTCTACATAGTGGTGCTCCACAACTTAGTTGGGACCCACTGTTTCGTTGAGTAAGAGTCGTATTAGAAGTGTTAGACACTTAGGGTGCTGGTTAATACTTAACTGAGACATAAGTTGCAGGCTCAGCCGGGCTTATGTGCTTAGGGTAATAATGCTAGGTTGGTTGCATGAGATGCACCACTAAGTGACAAGGAGTTGTCAACCTAATGTTAAGAGAGGGTATGAGATACTGTTGATAAGGATCAACCCATTATTTAAATTAATCTTGCGGTCACAGACGGGGGTTAAAATAAATAATCGCACTCTTAATCCCACTAAGGTAAAATCTAAAAGTAGATTAACCTTAAGTCAAATGGTAAGGGTCATTGACTTTGATAAAATAGTGGGAGGGGAAAATTATTTAAAGTCTTTAATAATTTGTTACACGACAATATATATTAATTAATCTATCTTTACATTTTCAGTTTTTAGTATGACTAATCCACTGTCACTGCGCTCAATACTCGATACGAACAAACTGACCGGTCCTAATTTTATGGACTGGTATCGGAACGTCAGAAATGTTCTGCGGGCCGAAAAAGTTGCTTATGTCCTTGACACTGCTTTACCTATTTCGCCTAAGGAAGGGGAATATGGGTTCACAGAATTTGATTTCGAGGCCCACAAGCAACACATGGATGATAATGTGTTGGCTTGTTGCATCATGTTGGCATCCATGTCGCCTGAACTGTGTAAACAACACGAGCATATGGATGCCCCCTCTATTATCCTGCATCTCAGGGAGTTGTATGATATTAAAGCCAGTCATGAGAGGTATGAGACCTTTAGGGAATTGTTCCTATGCAAGATGACTGAAGGCATGTGTTTTAACCGCCATGTACTGAAGATGATAGCGCTCATTGAGAAGCTAGAGGGTCTAGGGTTCACAATGGATGCTGAATTAATTAATGACTTAGTTCTATCATCACTTCCTCTTTCTTTCAGTGAATTCATAATGAATGACAACATGCATGGGATGCTTGTGAGCTTGCTAGAGTTGTTAAGTATGTTAACAACTGCTGAAATGTCTATCAAGAAGGATGAGACACAAGCTCTTCTGATTTGTGGGCCTAAAAGGGCCAAGGGTATGGGGCAAGGAGCCTGCAAAAGGCAACTCCCTTAAGCCCAAAGGAAAATCCAATAAGAAAAAGGGCAAAGAGAAAGGTAAAAGTGCACCCAAGGACAAAAGCGATGTTGTATGCTTCTATTGTGGCAAGAATGGCCATTGGAAGAGGAATTGTCCAGACTACCTGAAGAGTGTGAAGGAGCATGGTGATGCTTCTACCTCAGGTATTCACATAATTGAGATAAATTATTCTTGTGCTAATCCGACTTCATGGGTATTGGATACCGGTTGTGGTTCTTATAATCTGCAATGTGTTGCAGGTGCTTAGGAGCCCTAGAAGATTGGAGAAGAACGAGGTGGACCTCCGCGTTGGTGAAGGAGCAAGAGTTGCTGCTCATGCTGGTGGAGATACCCATCTCATTAGCCTACGGGCCTCTTATTGCATTTGAATAATTGTCTTTATGTTCCCAGCATTTCTAGAAACATTATCTTGTTTAGAACAAGATGGTTTTGCTTTCACTATTAGGGATGATACATTTTCTATCATTTTGAATGATATTGTTTTTGGTACTGCTTCTTTAATAAATGGCTTGTATGTTTTGGAAATGGGAACTGAAGTGCTCAATGTAGATGTGAAACGACCTATGATAGATAATCAATCCTATCTTTGGCACTATAGACTAGGGCACATAAATGAAACAAGATTGTCTAGGATGCATAGAGATGAATACTTAGATTCCAAGGATTTGGAATCCTATGGAAAATGTGAATCTTGTCTAGTTGGGAAAATTATTCGTCAAAAGCCCAATGGGCTTGAGATTCATAGGGCTAGTGAGTTATTAGAACTCATTTACTCTGATGTATGTGGCCCAATGTCTATTGAGGCTAGAGGAGGATACTCCTATTTCATTACCTTTACTGATGAAGTAGAGAAACAGCGTGACAAGATGATTAAGTCATTGCGATCAGATCATGGTGGTGAATATATGGGCCATGAGTTTCAGGATTATCTAAGAGAAAATGGAATTCTCTTGCAGTTTACTGCACTTTACACACCACACCAAAATGGTGTCTCCGAAATAAGAAACAGGACCTTGTTAGACATGGTTAGGTCTATGATGAGTGAGACTCAACTTCCAAAATCGTTTTTGGGATATGCCTTAGACACACCGACATACCTTCTAAATAGGGTGTCGTCTAAATCTGTTCAGACCACACAATATAAGATATGGAACGGTAAGAGACCCAACCTGAGTTACCTCAAGGTATGGGGATCGCTGGCTTATGTCAAAGCGTTGGCATTAGACAAGCTTAGTGCTGAGAATACTAAATGTCTATTTGTGGGGTATCCCAAGGTTCTAAGGGATACTGCTTTTACTCCAAGAATGAACACAAGGTGTTTGTGTCCAGGAATGCTGAGTTCCTTGAGAAGGATTTGATCTCTCAAGGAGCCAGTGGGAGTAAGATTGATCTTGAAGAAGTACAAGAACCACAAGAACAGATTGAGGAACCCGAGTCTGCTCCGCAGGCGACGTTCTCCAATGGAGAAGTAAACACACAACTCAGTAGATGTACGAGGGTCATCCATCCACCTGAGAGGTATGGGTTTGTGATTGAGAATCAGGTAACCGTCGAGGATGATGAACCAAGTAACTACGAAGAGGCAGTCAAGGATGTTGACTCTTCTAGTTGGCTCGAAGCCATGGAATCGAAAATGGATTCGATGTATCAAAACAAGGTATGGACCTTGGTTCCTAAACCGCAAGGAATAGTTCCTATCGGTAACAAATGGGTCTTTAAAAGAAAGACTGATGCAGATGGCAACATTTAGACCTACAAAGCTAGGTTAATGGCGAAAGGGTATCATCAAAGGCAAGGACTTGAATATGATGAGACTTTCTCACCGGTTGCCATGATCAAATCTATTAGGATCATGCTTGCAATAGTAGCAGGCATCAAGGAGTTGGAATATTCATTTTGATGAAATCGTTAAGAGTAACGGTTTTATCAAGAACGAGGATGAACCTTGTGTTTACAAGAAGGTTAATGGGAGTAATGTTGTCTTCCTGGTACTTTATGTGAGAAGCGGTACCAGGAAGGGTGGCTTTCAAAAGGCTTCACCATGAAGGATTTGTGAGAAGCGGCCTTTATACTTGGTATAAAGATCTATAGAGATAGATCCAATAGGATGCTGGGTTTATCTCAATCCACGTATGTTGACAAGATGCTAAAGAGGTTTAGCATGGAAGGGTCGAAAAGGGGTTTTCTTCCCGTCAGCCATGGGGTACATCTTTCAAAGGTTATGTGTCATAAGTCACAGCCTGAGAAGGATCGCATGAGTGGAATTCCATATGCTTCGGCTATTGGATCCATCATGTATGCCATGATATGTACGAGACCAGATGTCTCATATGCTTTAAGCATTACGAGCAGATACCAGTCTGACCCTGGAGAGGGTCATTGGGCAGCAGTCAAGACCATCCTTAAGTACTTAAGAAGAACTAAGGATGCATTTCTGTTCTATAGTGGGGTTGATGAGCTTTCAGTGAAAGGGTTCACTGATGCTAGCTTTCAGAGTGACAAAGATGACTGTAAGTCACAATCAGCGTTCGTGTTCACCTTAAATGGTGAGGCAGTATCTTGGAAGAGTTCCAAGCAGGAGACAACAGCAGATTCAACGACAGAAGCTGAATACATAGCTGCTTCAGAAGCGGCTAAGGAGGTCGTGTGGATCAAGAAGTTCAGATATGAACTAAGGGTGGTTCCAAGCGTAGATGAGCCTATACAGTAGCTTTACGAAAGCACTGGAGCCATTGTGCAGTCAAAGGAACCTAGGTCTCATCAAAGATCTAAACACGTGCTCCGCAGATATCACCTGATTAGAGTAATCATTGATAGGATGGATGTAAAGATGGATTATGCTCCCACAGATGATAACCTAGCCGATTCTCTGACAAATGCTGTTTCTCAGAGAAAACATGATAGTCATTGTGAGGCTTTAGGTATACGACTTAGGTCAGATTGGCTCTAGGCCAAGTGAGAGCTTGTTAGTATATGGATGTCCTAGAGACAATCTTTTGATTAGATTAGGACATATGTGGACCTTTTATATTGTCGCAAATAAATAAAAGCACTCTTTATCGTGTTTCATATTTTGTCTCAATATTGTGGTTAATATTTTATGAGTAACTGGATAAACCCCTTGGAATAAAATAGGTATCTCTTGAGTATCTGTGATGAGATCACAATCATGAGGATTCAAGGATACTGGATGTTTATTCCTAATTTTATGTTCCTAGTCTAGAGACACTGAGAATGGAGATCAGTGATCTCGGGTAAGACTAGCACGACTTATCTACTTGTATTCGGATGTAAGGTAAATACCTCATGAGCTACAGATGTGGAGATGTCTTAGCTAAAGTCATGGGTGGACCTATAAGGGTATAGCTCGCACTAAACAGACCCACAAAGAGACTCTATGAGGAAATCTCACAGAGAGTATCATTAGAGTCATCTCTTTATATTTGGGTATGTCTTTTCTTAGACCAGAAGTTATTACCTAGACTGTGTTCTAGAAGGCATGTTTTGATTGTATACCTCGTCTGCCTAAAACATGGAGACTCATAGGTACACTGTTGGGCTTGTCCTGAAAGAGCACAGGGCTAGGGTGATAAGCTGAAGGAATTCGTCAAATCTCTGTGAGAGATTAGGTTATCTGTAAACCGAAGAAATCGGGATCACATTTACAAGGACTCGGGAATCTATGCATAGTAAAAGAGATCATGAGATGATCTTCCTTTAGAGTCAGTAAATTGAAGGTTCCCTATTTCAAATAAAGCTTACCCTAAACCGCAAGAGTTGGTACGTTTCCTTACCCTAGGTTTAATGGGAAGGTAACCGAGACGAAAGAAAATATATACGGTAACCAAATATGTGTAATAGGATGATCAAGTCATTAATCTAACTAGCTCTGGGGCAACAAAGCATTGCTAGTTCTCTGTGTTGTCATTAGATGGGTTGTGGGCTTGTTGGGCCCAAGCCCATTTATGTCAGTGGCTATGTTGGACCTAATGGGTCACACACTAACCCCTTAATGCCATGATGATATAGCATTAAAGGTATTGGGCCTAATAATGGTTGTTAGCCCAAGATGAAGTTTGGAAGCCCACCTAAGAGGGAGAGGGCGCATGGTATTGTTAATGGGCTTGGATAGTCCAAGACATTAATAATTAATTTAATTAGTTAAATTAATTATCAAATATTTGAATTTTGAATTTCAAATTTGAAATTTGAATTTTGAATTTTGAATTTTGAATTTTGAATTTGAAATTTGAAATTTTAATTTTGAATTTGAATTTGGAAATTCGAATTATGAATTTGAAATTTGAATTTAGAATTTGAAATTTGAATTTGAATTTGAAATTTGAATTTGAATTTAGAATTTAAATGTTTGAACGTTTGAATTTAAATGTTTGAATTCAAATTTGAATTGGCTATGAAAAGTTGTTTCATAACAAAAGGATAAGATGAGATCTTATTGGAACAAATCCCTTGTATCAAGAGAAGATCTATGGAGATCTCCAAGGGTTGATTTGGGGCGCCATTTTGGTGGGAGATGATTGTCATCTTTTCAAACCAACAAGCTCCAATCAGATTTGGTTGTTGAGAGAATCAGTGAGCTAGTTGGTTCAAACTTGAATGCAACAGCTCAAATGTATCTGGACCCTTTTTGGGCTGAATAGGGGCGCATGAATTGGTGGTCATATGATGACCATTGGTTCAGAATTTTGACTAGATAAAGACCTAGTCTTATGAGGATTCAAAGGGGAGGTTGTTGGGATTTTTGAATTGCAACAACTCCACCTTTGTCTCACTCACTTGTGCGCCACTTTCATTATAAGTAAAGTAAAAATTATGATTTGATACACTAATTCTCTCCCTCTCTTGTGCGCCTAGTCGGTGAGTTCCTCCTTAAGGTTTTTCAAAAGAACCTAGCCAATTCTTCTATATACCATTCCCATTCTTGTGAAGTTTTCTTGCTGGAGACTTCACTCTTCTAAACACATATACCTAGCCTCCTTCTTCACCTATTAAGCGCATAGCAAGCCTCTCTGTGGTGGTCAATTGGTGGCTTTCAAGAAAGCGTTCTTGCATCTTGACGTGGGTGGTGTGAATCAACGTTAGAGGGTTTGAACCCTTCAAACCTAACATTGATCGTCTTGGAGTTTTGAACTCACAAACAAAGGTAACACCACATGCCATAAAGCATGATTCTTGATTGCATGTGTAATTCCGCATATGAAAAATTTTGTTTTTCCCTCTCACATGCTACGGCCTTCAAGGCCATTTTACTTTCAGATGTTCCTTATTTACAGGTATAAAGGCCAAACAAATAATGAGCCAACATGACTCAACCCATGTATTTAGCCAGAAGGGTCAAACATCATACATGTATCCTGTTTGCATGAGGCCCGACCAAACTTAGCAGCTAAAGATAATGGCCTCTATACTACAATTAGTAATTTATGATTAGTGAAAAAACCCTGTAGCCTATGGTTAATCTTCATGACACTAGTCCTAAGATAACAACAAATGATAGAGCAAACAGATCATAGAGTAAGTTCTCTATCTATCTATCTATGCAAAAGGAAACAATGAACTTGTACTAGTATAAGAATAAAATGTATTACATCAAATCGTAACCATTTATCTACTTGCATCAAAGGACTATAATTTACAAGTTATATGAGCAGATGGATGCAAGTGGAATCCATGATTAAGATTGAAAGTGTAATCTATATCGGTGTAAAATGATTTTGCCTTATATATCAAACATTAGCATAATAAAAAAGAACAATTGGTAATTCCATTTTTTTTTTTAAAACACCCTCTATGATATACTAGTCCAAGGTAACAGCAAAAGACAGTGCAAACAAATCATAGAGTATGTTCACTTTCTGTATATGTGTAATGCCCGACGATTTTCAGAATCAATGACTGTCCCCACATAATAACACAAGATTTTTCAGCGTACTTTGTCCTCATTCACACATTTCCTAAGCAACTTCCTAGGAGGTCACTCATCCCAAAATTGCTCCAAGTCAAACACGTTTAACTATGGAGTTCTTCCGTTATAAGCTACCGAAAAGTAAATGCATATTATTAGTATAGGTAGTATCTATGAATTCTTATAAGCCATTTTCAACTGTACAGTCTCATACATGCACAGTCCCTGGATCCCTCTCGTTCGGGTGTTGATTCGATTACATCATGTACCCCTCCCACTGGAACATTGTACGTTAGTTCTTTCACTAACTATGCAAGCGTCCGGGATGTTACACTATGTATCTATATATGTAAAAAGGAATGATTAACTTATACCGGTTTAAGAATAAGAAATCTTACATCCAATTTTAATCATAATATACTTGCATCAAATGGCTCTAATTTAGTAGTTAGGTGACCTATTGGATACAAGTGGAATCCACGACTAAGATTGAAAGTGTAACTTACACTGGTGTAAAATAATTTTTCCTTGTATATCAGACATTAGAATAATAAAAATGAATAATTATCATTGGTAATTCTCTTTATCATATTGTTTAAGGGGAAAAAAAACCTCAAATCAGGTTACAATAAATGTTTTAATAATTTGAATTCTTTAATCACCTGTCCATGTCACTTGATTTTAGTATTACATAAAACGGATCCTGCTGTGGTAAAAAGCTGGGTATATTGATATTCCCATACGTTTCCTTCATGGTCATGCTTCAAAGTTACAGTTCTCACAAAATCACAAGACAAATTGCTTATGTAGTTATTGTTATTGATGGAAGAATGACACATTGTACGGACTCAACTAGACAGCTAGTGTGTGAAACAGGACAAACTACACTTACAAGATCACCAGCAATCATGAAAACACAAAGGGATTTTTCATTGCAATGGAACTGTTTTGAACAAGATATTATGATTGTGTGATGCAAACGTGAAGCTTTGATACCTTCAGAGGATTCACTGGCTTGAGCTTGGACCCACTAAAGACCATTCAAGCAAGAGAATAAAATAAAGTGACCTAATTGATGGGGCTCTCATATACGTTCTAAGGATCTGAACCACAACTGATATTTACTGTTTAATTCAAAGAGGTTGGTCGTGCCCAGTTTCTCAACCACGTGATATCTGCATAGTGCTAAACTAATATTAACTTCTTGATCAATGTTTGGAGTTTTCTATGACCCTTTTAAACCCACATGCTTGAAACCTAGAGAGAGTAAATTTTTATATTGATATGATTTTTATATCAAGAAAAAGTTAAAAAGCATTTGGTAAGTCCTATCTATTCACTCACTAATTTTTACTATTTGAAGATACTGATTCTCCCATGTTGCTGCTCAACTTCTTGGTCCTGCTCTATTCTGTGGTTCCTGAGGAGACAAATCATTCAAATTCTTCTTCATTTGGACAAGATTTGCATTAACTCTCTACCCCACCTTACACCCTTCACTTCTTATAAAAGGAACATACATTTCTTCCTCTTAGCACATACCAACTCTTTCCATAGAGTCTTATTCTATATATTCTCTTCCCAATTTTTAATACCCTTTGCTGATCTTGAGCACTAGTACTAGTTCAGTTAAATTTTCACTGCTGTTGAAACCTTAGACCATTCTCTATACTGATTCTCAAATCAAAACTTTCTTGTTATTGCCTTCAAGAAAATGGCATCAAGTTCAATGTCATCATCTGGCTCATGGAGTGCTAAGGACAATAAAGCCTTTGAAAGGGCTCTAGCTGTTTATGACAAGGACACCCCTGACCGGTGGTACAATGTTGCTCGCGCCGTTGGCGGGAAATCTCCGGAGGAAGTTAAGAGGCACTATGAGCTCCTCGTCCGGGATGTTATGCACATTGAATCAGGGCAAGTGCCATTCCCAAACTACAAGAAAAAATGAAGGCTCTAATGAGGAGAAAAGGTACAGTATATTCTAAGACCTTATGCTGCTTATTAAACAAAATGACTCTTTGTATCTCCACATTTTTAAACCATTTATCCTTTTTACCTTAATCTTTTTGCACTTTTCATTTGGGTTCACATGTCACCGACCCCAATTAGTTTGAGATAAATGTATAGTTAATATTGATATTGACATTCCCGCACCACATACTGCTTATTAAACACAATGACTCGAAATTGTTATCTTCATATTCCCGCACCACATGCTGCTTATTAAACAATGCAATCTCTACTTCTCTATATCTAAATTTTCCCATGCATTGTATGCCATGCAACACACCCATGAAATTCTAGGAAGAATCATATTTCAAGCAGAAAGCAGAAGTTGCTGTTGCACCAGTTAATTATATATACTAAATCTGCAAACAAATTTTTATTTGCCCATTCCTGAACAAATTCTTACATTCACTTGCAGGCTGAGAAACCTGAAGCTTCAGTGAGCAACTTGCATCAACAACAAAGAATTTCTGATTTTTTCACCATTATGCAACTTTATTTTTGTGTCCAAGTAGTAGTGGAAGTAGTATCTTGTGTTACGTAATTTTTTGTGCTAGTGATGTAGTATTAGTGATTAGACTATTAGTCATATGAATCATATCTCTTGATTCCGTGTTGTGCTTTTTTTCGTTGAGGCTTCCTTGAAAATTCAACGACCTTGTTTTAGTTACCATCCTTAATAAAGTTGTAATGTAATGTGCTTATTTATCATTTGTGAAAGGATATCAGTTACCTGGTTAAGTATCAAGTAACACAGAACGCGAAAAAGTAAAACAACTAGTGCTGCTAAAATGATATCAAGAAAAAGAAATAGACTAGGACATTGGAGACTTTATTCAATAATTGAAAAAAGTAAAGGACTGCAATTGCTTATAGCTGAACTCAATATATATAACAAGAAGTTCTTCCCATTGAAATCCAAGATTAAAGAGGCGGGAAGTTTTGCTTTTGAATAGTGGACAAGTTCATGGACTACTATCTACCAACGAAAGTTTGACACACGGAAACATGAGGTG
The DNA here is from genome assembly GCF_033153095.1 of Gastrolobium bilobum. Classification (NCBI taxonomy): domain Eukaryota; kingdom Viridiplantae; phylum Streptophyta; class Magnoliopsida; order Fabales; family Fabaceae; genus Gastrolobium; species Gastrolobium bilobum. The sequence continues at coordinate 46,243 of NW_026899406.1, read as the reverse complement.
TGTGTTTCCGTGTGGCTCATATTATAATTTAAGTTGCACACGAGTGAACTTTTAGAATAAATCCTCTTATGTTACATCTCATCTCATGTGACCCAATCTTAGGCATTTGTAGACAAATCCAAGTGATGAGAGGTAAGAGAACAAAGTGTTAAAAGATAGAGACACTGGGAAAATTATAATCATTTTTGTCCAGAAATGACAATATTCATCTCTCATGTCATTATCATATTAAATAAACATAACATTATCTATTTGTCAGAGTTTTCATTTTATTTTTCCTTTTAATTGTGTAATATTTTTTTATGGATAATGATATATATATATATATATATATATAGAGAGAGAGGTAGGATCCTTTGATATCAGTGTCAAATTTAAAATTTGATACCTCATCTGAGAGCCGTTAGATAAAAAAAAAAAATCAACGACTTTAATTTGTAAGCATGTCACACCATTGATTTTTTTATCTAACGACTCTCAGATGATCAGATGTCAAACTTTAAATTTGACACCGGTGTCAAAGGATCTTGTCTTATATATATATATATATATATGAGGCAGGATCCTTTGACACCGGTGTCAAAGGAAAAGTTTGACACCTCATCTGAGAGCCGTTATATTAAAAAAAATCAATGGTGTCACATGCTTACAAATCAGAATCGTTGATTTTTTTTAATCTAACGGCTCTCAGATGAGGTGTCAAATTTTTTTTTTGACACCGGTGTCAAATGATCCTGTCTATATATATATATATATATATATATATATATATATATATATATATATATACTTAAAGTTTATTTGTACCCCCTTTTCCTCAAATATTTTGTACCTTTCTTTTGGTTCATCTACCACCGACCCCAATTAGTTTGGGATTAAAATGTTGTTGATGTTGATATTGATATTTAGGAAAAAGAAGTTTGATTTGGAAAATTTGTCTTTTTTGTCAAATATGTCATTTAAATTTTGACCTTACATTTTTTATAAATGAACAGTGATTAGAATTTTAGAGACTAGTTTTTCCCTTTATACACTTGAACTGTTACCGAGTAAGAACCAAAGATGTATCATGTGAAGAGTGAAGTATATCGATTTAGGGATGCTCTATGTAGCAATGGTATAGACCAAGGCACAATATAAGTTACCCCAGGTGCAAGACAAATATCTCTATAATGGGGATGTGTGTTTCGGCTACCGTGGCTCTAAATCTCAGTAGAGTAACAACTCATAAAAGTATAGGATATTGGATGCCTCTTCCATAGGAGTAGAGGGGTATTTATAGATGTTGGAGAGAAAGAGGAAAAAGTTGAGCCACCATTAGCCTAGCCTTGCCTTTGCTTCAAGGCATTTTGCACCCATCGCCAATGTATGATGGGTAGGAGTGCAGGAGAAAGGGGATCTCATTGATAATGTTATATGGCTCACCATGGGATATCCTCTAGAAAGTTCTAGATAAAGGCCATTAACGTTGGGCCCAATCTATTGGTTTGGAGGGAGCCAACCAGAACAACATTATTTTACATTTGCATCCTTCTACCCCAATGAGATTGATCAGACATAAGTTGAGTACGATGAGTATAAGAACCCGCACCGTTAATTAAGAAAATTAATCAGTTAATTATGAGTTTAATGAGATAATTCCATAATTGACCCTAATAATTATTATGAGGCTCTAATAATTATAGTAAGTGAGTAATAATGCTGAAAGTCGCTTTTCTGACGAAAAGTGCAGATACCGGTTCTGCTAGTCAGTATAAATGCGTACCAAAAAAGTATCCCGGAAAATTATAATAAGTACATGATAATTACTAGAATAATATGTAAGACTTGTAAAACGAGTTTCAAGTTAAAATAATGAGAACTGGTGCCAGAAACTGGTACTGGCTATGAAAAGCGAGTACCGGAAAAGTGCTCCGTAAAATATAAGAAAAATATGATAATTCTTGTAAAATTGAGTAGGTTAAGAATCCTGAGTTCGGGATTAAAATGCTAAGCGTAACAATTAAAGTTAATATTGTGCGTTTATGGTTTAAGTGACTATATATACTATAGTATGGCCCAAAATCCTAGGCCATACATTTCTCCTACTTGAGTTTGCTGAAGGTGTGACACCAGCCACCCTACCACCTCCTTCTCCTTCCATTTGAGACAACAAGAGACCTCATTTCCTCTTGGGTTCTTCATGAAAACTCTATGGGTGAGTGCATTCTAGCCTTGGGAAGTAAAAATGGGTTGTTTTTTTGAGTTCTTGCTACTGCCTTGGTGAGGATAGGTGCTGACTTTGAGTTTAGAGAGGGTGTGGTCCTTTGGCTTGGCATTTGTGGTGCCAAGGAGTCATCTTTTGGTGCAAGAACTAGGGGTGGCAATACAGGTATTGACCCGCGGGTTGACCCGTGACCCGACCCGCCAAATCACGTGTCGTGTCAACCCGCGGGTCAAGGCGGGTCGTGTCAGGGTTGTGTAAATGTGACCCTTTTTTTCGTGTCGGGTCACGTGTCAACCCGCGGGTTCGCGTGTCAACCCGCACAATGTCATTTTTTTATTTTTTATTAAATATTTTATTATATTATTATTTTTATTCATTTATATATTGATATATATAGTCATTGTTTAGTATAGAAAAGAATAGAAGGAACTAAAAATCTCAAAAAACAGAAGCTTATCTTTCTTTTTTTTTATTGTTTTTAATTTATTTATTTTTCAAAAAATCCCATTTTTTTTTTAATTTTAAATTTTGCGGGTCGTGTCGTGTCGACCCGTGACCCGCAACGGATCGTGTCAGGGTTTGTGTTTTACGACCCGTTTACAAAACGGGTCGTGTCAAATAGTGTACGGGTCAAAAACGTGTCGTGTCGTGTCGTGTCGGGTTGACCCGTATTGCCACCCCTAGCAAGAACCAACCTTTGGTGTGGCATTTTCGTGCTCCTTGCAAGTCTGTATATTTGGAGCTGTTTGGTGAGCTACAAGAGCCTTCCATTTCTGAGTTTGAAGCTTTGGTGAGTTGCCTAACCTTGATCATGAGTTTAAATGATTTAAAGGTGGTGTCTTTGCATGTAAATGGGTTAAGCAAGTAACTAACATATGTATGAACCTGTATAGACCTAAAAATGGAGTCTTGAACGCTTTTAATTGGTAAAAGTTGGACCTTTGGTGGATATCTTCGCGAAATGCAGAAACTGCATTCTGTCGCGAAATATCCGAATATAGGGTCGATAAATATCCGGATATGGGGTCTTTGATATCCGGATATGCATATCCGGATATGGTATCCAGATATGCATATCCGGATATGGTATCCGGATATTGATATCCGAATATGCCCCCGACATATATCCGGATATTCTGGGATTTCGAGGAACAGTAAGGTATTGTTCATACAGAACTGAGCTATGGGTTTGTGGACCTATTTTGATGGAGTTGAACTTCTGTAAATATTTAACTAAGTCAGAATCAAGTGATTAAGGGCTTATGGCTTTGTGGGAAGCCTTAAGACGTAAAACATAAAAGAAAAACGTAGTCTTTATGTTTATGCTATGGAGCTATGAATGTTGATATGCTTGCTGGTTCTAAATCAGATTGTGATCTGTTGTCTTTGGACATTGAGCTCGTGTGGACTTGACTTGGATTAATTGCTTAAGAGGTAAGCTTTCGTGTCCTCGGTTTAGCCATGTCGTGGTTCCACCATGTCCCATGGGGGTATGGTTATATGCATGATGTGTTACATGCTTTGGATATTTGAAATGTTGTTGAGTTTTATGTGTAATGGCTTTTAATATGCATGTGTTGTTCCATCTTGACGGTAAGCCTGAGTATGTGGCGTCATACAAGACGGTGATCTGGGGTGGATGCAAGTAGCGTCTTGCACTATTTGTGGGTATTAGACGTATATAAATCCTGCATTTCTCTGGCCAGTAGAATAGTATTGACACACATGACATGATTATCTGCTGCATTGCACTATTTTAGAAATGATATTGATGAACTGCTTTTGAACTTATATTGCACATGTAAGTGAGCTTGGGGTGGAAGATTTTTGAGGACCCCTTGCCTTACTGAGATTTCTTGTTTAGAGATCTCACCCCATGTTTGGGGAATGCTTATTTCAGGTTCAGGTAGTATGGGAACTGATGCCTCTGGCGGCAGGAGGCCAGAGCTTAGTTGATGTTTAGTGTTGTTCATATTATGCTGGCATGACTGGATTGAATGATGTTTATGTTTTCTGTCATTTATGATTATTGAGTTGAGACTTATGTTGGGCTTTGTTGCCTTATTTGGGTGAGCATGAGAGTTATCCATGCCACTATGTTGTTAGTACTATTGAGTTGAGTTGTATAAACTGCTAATTGGATCGGTCTACGTGTTGTAGTTCCGTGTCTAGAGACATACTTATGTTATTTAATTAATGAGGTATTCCAGTTAGCTGTTTATTGCAATATGCATACAGACGATGTTTTGAAAATGGTTAAGTAATCAAGTTGGTAATGATTAATGACATTATAAATGAATAGAAAAAGATATTCCGCATTTTTAATTAAGCGCAGCTTAATACGATAGTATGATAACATTACTGGATATATACGGGGTGTTACAATGAGACTATTCTATGTGAAAGTGCCGTCACAATAACATAGATAATTTGTTCTATCCATTACAAACTAGTAATTTGAGTTGCACATGGGTGAACTTTTGAAATGAATCCTCTCACATCATAGGCCTCATGAACCATCATATTCGTCATAAATGACTTCTAGTATACTCAACCTTAAACTAGTTGGGCTCAATATTATTGACAAATTCAGGTCTCTAAACTTTTCTATCAATTCTTACTCTTAAACCATCATATGAGATAAGTGTAAGGACATACAACTAAAGACATATGCATCTATATTTGCCTTTCCCGAGTGGTGTTTCAAGTCAATGTCAAAGTCCTTTAGAAATTCCATCCATCTTCTTTATCTAATATTCAATTGTTTTTTGTCAAACAGATACTTAAGACTTTTGTAGTCCCTAAAGACTTCAAATTTCACTCCATACAAATAATGTCTTTTGATCTTTAAGGCAAACACTATTGTTGTTAATTCCACATCAAGAGTAGGGTAATTTTCCTCATATGGTTTGAGTTGTCTAGAAGTATAGGCACTACTTTTTTTTCTTGCATTAAAACACAACCTAAACCATTTTTAAAAGTATCACTATAGACTGAGTGATAAACATTCTAGTCTGGATATTGGCGATGACTGATGAGCCTCATCACCAACCATCTCTTTTTCTCATAAAACTCCTTGAATCTAGTATAACTTTCAACCAATGATCACTCTAACCTCATTACCATACATTGTGGTATGGATCCAGTGAGCATGATTGGTGATACAACTTTTGAAAGTGAGAGTGTGAAACTAGATTCACTTAAAAATGTTTTGAACTTGCTTGAAGAAACTTATAATTATTGATTTACAAATTTGGTATGTTAAAAAATGATGTTGATCACAAGAAAGTACACTAATTAAAACATACACCAAATTTGAAGTCTCTTAGGACATTGACTTTCCCATTACATCAACATGTATGGAATATTTGAGAGTGCCCCACAATTGCATCCAAAAGGCTTGGAAGCATAGATGTCTTCTTTTAAAAAGAGAAACAATCCCTATTGTTACAGCATCATAAAGATTTTCAGCAAATTATGGAAATATATAAAATCAATATAGTAGTATTTCAAAATATTGAGCATTGGTTTGGGCTATCTTGGAAGAATATATTGTACTGAAGCCTACTTGCTAGATATTAAAACAACAATAGTTCCATAGGGCGGTGGCATTCTAAACCAAGTTGCTACCTATAGCCATGGTATCACTACACCGACCTCAGAAATACGATGCTTATGTATTCTTTAGTCTTATTCCAAAATGGAAACTGATATTTAGTTTTTCCATAGAATTCAATTATATTAATTCTCGAATGAGAAACACTGAAGAAACATGTTCTTAGAGCATGCGTGGCACACAACAACTTGTGCTCTTGAATGTTTTTGTTCTCAAATCGATTCAATTACACACATAGTTGCAAATAGAAAATGAAGAGGGAGAGAAAAGTAGTACACTGTTTATTCTTGTTCATTCCAATATAGGGTTACTTCCAACAAGTCTATTATTATATTCTTCTCCACACACTTGTTACAATGTACTCAGTTACAAAATAATATAAATAGACTTAGAAAACTCTAAGCAACAACAATTATTCGTGGTCCCAAACACAAATTCTCATTAGCTTTATATGCGTTAAGGGAACATGAATCGTAACCATCTGCATTTCTAACGCCGAAATGCTTATCTTTAGATGCTTTTCTCTCACTCAACAGCACTCAGAAGAAGGGCCATATGACATAAATAAGTGGTCCAAAGACCAGAAAAACTTTATTTTCCTACAACACAGTATACCATTTAGCCTTTTTAAGAACAAAGTTCTTGTCTAATATTCATAACTGCTTTTGGAAACAAGGTTGACGAAAGTCTCTGTCACTTTGTCGCCTTTCACTTAAACATGAACAAACAGATATGACTTAATTTATGTTATTGTGGAATGTTGATGTTCCTTATTTACAGGTATAAAGGCCAAACAGATAATGAGCCAGCATGACTCAACCCATGTATTTAGCCAGAAGGGTCAAACATCATACATGTATCCTGTTTGCAGGAGGCCTGACCAAACTTAGCAGCTAAAGATGATGGCCTCTATACTACAATTAGTAATTAATGATTAGTGAACAAACCCTGTAGCCTATAGTTAATCTTCATGGCACTGGTCCTAAGACAACAGATAGAGTATGTTCTCTATTTATCTGTCTATCTATGTAAAAGCAAACGATGAACTTATACCGGTACAAAAATAAAAAGTCTTACATCAAATTGTAACTGTTCATCTACTTGCACCGAAGGACTATAATTTAATAGTTATGTGAGCAGTTAGATGCAAGTGGAATCCATAATTAAGATTGAAAGCATAATTTATACTGATGTAAAATAATTTTCCCTCGTATATCAAACATTAGGTTAATAAAAAAGAACAATTATCATTGGTAATTCTTTTTTTTTTTTTTCAAAAACCCCTCTATGCTATCTATACTGGTCCAACGTAACAGCAAAAGACAGAGCAAACAAATCATGGAATATGTTCTTTTTCTGTCTATGTATCTATACATGTAAAAGGAACAATCAACTTATACCAGTTTAAGAATGAGAAATCTTACATCCAATTTTAATCATTACCTACTTGCATCGAACGACTCTAATTTACTAATTACATGACATGTTGGATGCAAGTGGAATCCACAACTAAGATTGAAAGTGTAGCTTACACCATTGTAAAATAATTTTACCTCATATATTAGACATTAGAATAATAAAAATGAGCAATTATCATTGGTAATTCTCTTATCATATAGTTTAAGAAAAGAAAAAAAAAAACTCAAATCAGGTTACAGTAAATGTTTTAATAATTTGAATTATTTAATCACTTGTCCATGTCACTTGATTTTACTATTACCAAAAATGGATCCTACTGTGGTAAAAAGTTGTGTATAATGATATTCCCATACGTTTCCTACATGGTCATGCTTCAAGGTTACAGTTCTCACAAAATCAAAAGACACATTGCTTATGTAGTTATTGTTATTGAAGGAAGAAGGATACATTGTACGGCCTCAACTAGACAGCTGTAGACTGTAGTGTTGGAATCAGGACAAACTACACTTACAAGAACACCTGCAGTGATGAAAACACAAAGGGATTTTTCATTGCAAAGGAACTGTTGTGAACATGATATTATAGTTGTGTGATGCAAACGTGAAGCTTTGATCCCTTCAGCAGATTCACGGGCTTGAGCTCGGACCCACTAAAGACCCTTCAAGCAAGAGAATAAAATAAAGTTAAGGGCATTAAGTGACCTAGTTGATGGGGCTCTCATACGTTCTTAGGATCTGAACCACAGCTGAAATTTACTGTTTAATTCAAAGAGGTTGGTCGTGTCCATTTTCTCAACCACGTGATATATGCACAGTTCTAAACTAATATTAACTTCAATAAAGGGAAGTGTGTTACAGGTTTTGAATGTCCAACTGTTTATCAATGTGTGGAGTTTTCTATGACCCTTAAACTCACATGCTAGAAACATAAGTAAGTTTTTATCTAGATATGACTTTTATATCAAGAAAAAAGTTAAAAAACTTTTGGTGAGTCCCTTCTATTCATTAACTTATTTTTACTATTTGAAGATACTGATTCTCTCATATTGCTGCTCAACTTCTTGGTCCTGCTCTATTCTGTGGTTCCTGAGGAGACAAATCATTCAAATTCTACTTCATTTTGACAAAGATTTGCTTTCCACCTGTCTCCACCCTACCTTATTCTCTTCACTTCTTATAAAAGGAGCATATATTTCTTCCTCTTAGAACATACCAACACTTCCTTGGAGTCTTATTCTATACACACTCTTCCGATTTTTTGATACCCTTTGCTGATCTTAAGCACTAGTACTAGTTCAATTAAATTTCCACTGCTGTTGAAACCTTAGACCATTCTCTATAGTGATTCTCAAATCACAACTTCCTTGTTATTTCCTTCAAGAAAATGGCATCAAGTTCAATGTCATCATCTGGCTCATGGAGTTCTAAGGACAATAAAGCCTTTGAAAGGGCTCTAGCTGTTTATGACAAGGACACCCCTGACCGGTGGTACAATGTTGCTCGCGCCGTCGGTGGGAAAACTCCGGAGGAAGTTAAGAGGCACTATGAGCTCCTCGTCCGGGATGTTAAGCACATTGAATCAGGGCAAGTGCCATTCCCAAACTACAAGAAAAAATGAAGGCTCTAATGAGGAGAACAAGTATAGTATATTCTAAGACCCTATGCTGCTTATTAAACAAAATGACTCTTTGTATCTCCACATTTTCATACCATTTATCGTTTTTTTCCTTAATCTTTTCGTACTTTTCATTTGGATTAATCTACCATCGACCCCAACTAATTTGAGATAAATGTATTGTTAATGTTGATATTGACATTTCCGCACCACATACTGCTTATTAAACACAATGACTCTAAATTGTTATCTTCATATTCCCACACCACATGCTGCTTATTAAACAAATGCATACTGTACTCTATATCTGAATTTTCCCATGAATTGTATGCTACGCAAAACACCCATTAAATTCTAGGAAGAATCATATTTCAAGCAGAAAGCAGAAGTTACTGTTGCACCAGTTAATTATATATACTAAATCTGCAAACAAATTTTTATTTGCCCATTCCTGAACAAATTCTTGCATTCACTTGCAGGCTGAGACACTTGAAGCTCTAGTGAACAACTGCCATCAACAACAAAGAATTACTTATTTTTTCACCATCTAGCAACTTTTTTTAGTGTCCTAGTAGTAATGGTAGTAGTACCTTGTGTCACATAATTTGTAGTGCTAGTGATGTAGTATTAGTGATTCGACTATATTAGTCATAAGAATCATATCTCATGATTCCATGTTGTGCTTTCTTGTCGTTGAAGCTTCCTTGAAAAATCAACGACCTTGTTTAAGTTCGTATCCTTAATAAAGTTGTATGTAATGTGCTTATTTTATCATTTATGAAAGGGTGTCAGTTACCTAGTTATCAAGGAACACAGAAAGCGAAAATTCGGTAGAGGATTCAAATCTCGATGTAAAACAACTAGCGCTGCTAAAATGATATCAAGAAAAAGAAATAAACTTGGAAATTGGAGACTTTGCATAATAATAGAAAAAGTAGAGGACTGCAATTGCTCATAGCTGAACTCAATATATATAGCAAGAAGATCCTCCCATTGAAATCCAAGATAAAAGAGGCAGGAAATTTTGCTCTTGAATGGTGGAAAGTACATGGACTAGTATCTACCAATGAAAGTTTTGACACATGGAAACATGAAGTGTGGCTCATATGGTAATTTGAGTTGCATATGTGTGAACTTTTGAAATGAATTATATCACATGACCTCATGCTTAATACAATCTGCGGCATTTATAGACGAATCTCAAAAATGATAGATAAGAAAGAAAAGTGTTAAGATAGAGACAAAGAAAACCATAATAGTTTATTTGTCTATGACCGTCTGATATCATCTACAAGTCCTAATCATATATTAAATGAAATATGAGATAATTCATTTCCGTCAACTTTAATCATAAAATAGGGGTTCAAAATTCAAGAAACACCTTGGTCCTTGGGGGCAGACCATAACATCAATAGCTTAAATAGAAATTAGGCGCCACAAGCAAAGAATGCAAATACAAAAAACCAAACTAACACGTGGAAACATGAGCACTACTCACAGCTTTTATTGACTCAACGTCTATTTGACACTTCATTTACTTATTGTCTTTTCTCTGTCACCTCCATAGCATTATCCCTGCCCCCAATGTCTCTTCTAATAGCTCTGCTACAGTGCTCTATACAGTTTATCATGTATTTCACTCATGTGGTTGTGCTATTGTCTCTTCTAAACAGCTAATGACTACAAAAGTACTAAGCAAGGACAGAATGGTGTGGCCAACATAATGCAAAAGCAAGCAAATCATACTCATCGAGAAATTGTTAGGTCGGTTGGTTGAACAACACACGCATCATGATCATACACGTACCTTGGTATTCTTAATAATAATACTGGTCCTTAAAAATTGCTATTACAAAATCTTGATTTACTTCGAATTTTGTAGACTCTATTTTTCTTTATGTTTACCCTTTCTCTTTTGATTCAGTTGGTTTAATCCAAAATGTTATGGGCCTTATGGCTCAAACGCAGTTACAGTTCGACAAGCCTCATGAACCAGCCCACACATTATTTGAAGCATGATTCTTTCTTCCTGTTCATGGAACAGAAGTTTCACCCACAAGAAAAAACAAAAGCTCAGTATGTCTGTGTTCTTCACCTAGAGGTTCAAAAGCAAGAAATCTAGTCTTGTACAGTTGTCTGAAGAGGCAGAGAACTTTCAACTTCTTTCGCAGCATTGGAGTTCCTTTCTGCAACCGCCTTTGACATACCAAACATCTGAAAATTGATCCGAAGCCACTATATCAGCATATGACAAAGGTGAAGCAAATAATTTTCCCAAAGTTTTAGGTACAAACCTTTTGAACTGTTTTCTTAAAACAAGTTTTGTGTTCATCCATGGAAGCATTAATAAACTCGTCAATGTGATCCTTCATATCCTCCAAGAAAGTGGCTTCTTCACTCTTCTTCTTTCGACATGAAGTAACGGATGGGGCAGTTGCAGTTGACAATGACTGCTTTTCAGGTTGGCTTTTCTGAGATTCCATGCTCTCCGAGACTCCAACAGCTGAAACAAATTATATCATTAGCTCAATGATCATCAAGCAATTTAGTTAAACATTATTATCATAAACTACACTCTGATATCAACATTAAACAAAATATTAAGCTGCAATAATCATTTTGAATTTATTTTGTTCTAGTGAGGCAGGGCCTTAAATTCATGCCAAATTAAAAGGCAATAATAATACAGAATCTGAAATTCCACGCATAGTATGCAAGAAAAAGTAAGAGAGCACCATCTATTAACAATTTAGAACGACCACATGTCATACCTGTAGGAAAATAAAATGGCTATATAAAACCAAACATATTTAACTCCGATGAACTACTTTTTTAAATCATTTATTGAATCAAATATCTAATAAGCTCAAACAATGCAACAAACAAGGTCATCGCGGCATCAAACTTGGGACTAAGCCATCAAAGAAAAAGACATAAAGCCAATTACAATAATAAAGACTCATCCCAATATACCTTAGGCAGTGAAATAAGCTCTTTAAATTTATCTTATTTTATCAACCCCTACAGCCACTGAATTGAAGCACACAAATCAAAAGGATGTCACAGCATCCAAGTCTAATTAATAATTCCATAAACTGTACTAACAATTTGTTAGAACCCCAAAGTAAAGAAGAGAAAAACACAGGATACAAGTATAATCCAGAATATAATCATATCCATTCGGAGATGGGGCAAAATAAAATATTGATAATCAGAAGTCAGCAGTACAGCAAATAGTAATCTGACAAACACACCAACTTCTAGATCAATAGACAAATATAGTTCCAAACTTTATTCACACTAATCATTCTAGTTTACAGTTTACATAGACATTTAGCCAAGCAAAAATTATGAACTAAGTGCTATTCTCACTTCACAACACCTTATCACATAAACTGACATTTCTCAATGAATCAAAGTGGCCAGACAGAATTGGTATGGTGACAGAAACTTTAGGCGCTCCATTTACTTCACATTCTTAGTTATGTATGGCAGAACCAAGGATGGATTCCATCTTTAACTACTTGAAAAGCATTATGAACTTTTATGGCTGCACCCTGAACACCCCAAAGACCTCCTATTTTTACCTACACCCTCAGTCACCCTAAATTAAGAGGTATGGCAAACAAACAATATGAACCGAACCGAATCATACCATCAACTTAATCGAATTGCATCATGATTAACCATTTTTTCTAAATTGATTTAAGAAGGGATTAGTGTTTGTCCTTTTAAAGGACATAAAATTGTGTTATTTTAATCAAAACTACAGTGTTTTATGGTAAGAGAAACAGTTACACATGGTGGGAGAAAGTTGGAATTTTTTTTTAATTTAAATATTAAATAAAAAACAGTCATTTTAACTAAAATGAAATATTTTTCCCTTTTTTTAACTGGTTTAAGAATTTGAATCATTTTTCTAAACCGGTTTAATATATAGAACCGAATCACTTTACCGGTTTGGTTTGGTTCACCATAAAAAACCAAACCAAACCATGTCCATTCCTAGGAGTAAAAAAAATGTCCATTCCTAGGAGTAAAAAAATCATAGGAACCCAATGGAATCATGAACCAAATCAAACTGCGTCATAAATGACCACATTTTTCTAAACCAGTTTAATAACCGGTCCAATTTTATTTAACCAGTTTAAGAATCGAATATTTTTTCTGTAAAGGTTCACTCAGATAACCGAACTGCTTTACCGGTTCGGTTGGATTCAGCTTAGTGAGAGATTTTGAACAAACAGTCTCAAAAGCTGTTTTGTCAGAGGAATTAGCAGAATTGAAGGGAAGTTATGATATAATTATAATTATATGATATAACTATTCAATAAAAGGCTATTCATTAACGCATAAATAGATAGACTAAAAGATATATAAGAGCCAAGCATACAAACCCTAACAATTGTTTCTTTCAATGCAACCGATACAGAGAAACAAACAATCAGAAAACACAAACGGATATTTAGATTCAAAGACAAGCGAAATGAAGTTACCTTGTTGGACGAGAAAATTTGAGTTCAATTTGATTCAGAAACCCAAAACCCAAAGGTTGTAGAAATTGTTAAGCAACGCCGAAGCAGAGAAAAGAGAAAAAGAAGAGAATTAAAGCACAAAGACCTTAGCAAAATGTTATTTAGAGGAAAGTAGAGAAAGTCTATCGTACGGTCAACATCAAATTAGACACAATCTGACGGATAGAAAACAATGACGCAGAAACGGTCCAGATTTTGGCAACACTAATTTATAAGATGTTTGGCAGCTTTCAAGAATCTTCTACCCATCTATTTGTATCAATTTATTTATAAAATGAAGAATCAATTATATCTGCCAAAAAATTATTTTACCAGTGCAAAGAATTGTAGACATACGAGTATATATTAGTAAAATTGTCTTAAATTGTAATTAATAATTTCTTACCTAAAATAATTGTAGTTAATGATATGATCTAAAATATTATTGCATTTTTACTCATCATGTTTTTGTAATGTATATTATTTTTTGTGCCATTTCCAAGAATAATGTTGTTATGGACATGAGCTAGGTCCATATTCTCAAAAGGCTCAGACAGCACGAGCCCAAAAGTAAGATCTATAAATAAGAGCTAAAGATCACAAGTATGACTTATTTCTCTTTAACCTATTTATTGCAAAGACATAGCACACACACACCCTCTCTAGACAAAGGTCATCATATTGTGTGTTGTGATTTGCTACCCCAAGATACCTAGTTCATAGGTATCTAAAGAGAAAGCACCAGACCCTATATCAACTAGCTAACATTTGGTTAGACATCTCTGCCTCTCCGGCAGAACATTGGCGCCGTCTGTGGGGAAGAACCCACGACCACGATCACGACTACGTGATTAAAAACCTCAGCAATCAAAAATGGTGCGGACCACCACGAGCGGTTACCGGCAACCATCGATGTCAAATCCCAGACATGTACCAGTCCCCCTATTAGGGAGGATCCATCGGGACAGCATGTCCCCAATGACCATCAGTAGATAGATCCTAACGCTGTTCATGTCAGTGATGTGCACTCTGACTCAGCATCAACTCCAGCGATTAACCCTAACGCTCCGTATGTGGAGGGGTTACACCCGATTGAAGGACAGGTTCCAAATGCTGAACAAATGCCAAACGGTACAAACAGTGACCATCGGGTGATAGATCTAGCAGTTGCTGCAGTGCTTAGGAGATGGAAGAGATGGAAAGAAGGAATGAGCTCCAAAGACAGGAGGATGCCAGGCAGATCCGGGAGTTGGAAGCTCGGTTATAGCGGGTCACGAACCCGAATCCCGCGAGAGTTATAACGCAAGTCATGACAGATTTAAGAATCACGGATCCTCGTCAGAACAATGATAACATAGGAGGGAACCAAAGTCAGGTGAGAAACGCTGGTAGCCGGGGTCAAAGGGTAACTTCTAACCCAGCCCGAAACCGAGAAACACGGCAGGTTGGTAGCCGAGGTGAAGAAAGGGACCCGACAAGACAAATGGAGAATTTTCACCCTAATAATGATAGGCAAAAGATTCGAAACCCGGATGATGTATCCGAAATATACAGGAGGAAGTACAACATGGGGCAATACAATGATAGTCCCTTTGTGAACGAAATTGTTGATGCACCCTTCTCAGAAAACTTAAACTTATCAGAACTCCCCAAGTATGATGGAACTCAAGATCCCCAGGTGCATTTGGATGCTTTTGATACGACCATGTACATTAAGGGGATAGAGGAACCTTTAATCACGCGACTTTTCGCAACCACCTTGACAGGAGCAGCTCAAATGTGGTTTTCATCACTGTCAGCCGGATCAATCAGATCCTTTGAGGAGTTTGGAGGAAGATTTTTGCTAAACTTTGCTACTAGTAAAAAACAGCCAAAGTCAGAATTCGCGTTGGGAAAAATAAGGCAGCAACCTGGCGAAACTTTACAAAAATATTTGGACCCCTTTAAGGAGGAAGCCTTACAGGTTCCAGGGTTGTCTGAAAATGTCCACCTACACCTGATCATAGCAGGGTTGCATGGATCATCTAGGTTGACCAAATCGATATACAAATATCCAGTTCGAACGTTAGTGGAATTTACGGCTCGATCAAAGAAGTATTTGGAGCTGGAGCAGATGGAGATGGAGAACGTGGACCAGAAGCATCAACCGAATGCATTCGAAAAGCCAAGAAATCGAAGGAAAACTGAATTCTGGGGTAAAAGGCAAAAAGAAAGAGCTCCGGCAAAGGGAAGGTTCGAGAAATATGCACCCCTGAATTCACCCAGATCACAAATTTGGAGAGAGATGTCTTCTACCGAGATGAAGAAGGTTGACAGACCCCGACCCTTGTTAAATCAAGCCGGGTTGGACCAAACCAGATATTGTGCCTTTCATGATGGACCGGGGCACACCACCGACGAATGCTGGGACTTGAGAGATGCAATTGAAAGATACATCAGGGATGGCAAGTTGCGCCAGTATCTTATAAGAACTCAAGGATGGAGGAACAATAGAAAAAGAAAATGTCGGCCTATGAGCCCGGCAAAAGAAAAAAGATTGAAAAAGGAAGGCCGGGGCAAGAAGCCGGTCAGAAAAGAGGATGAGTTCGTAGAACCAGAGTTCGAATACAATGTAATCAGTGGAGCTTTTGGCGAAGGGGGAGACACGATGAACACCAAGAAAAAGTACTTAAGAGAGGTATTGCCAATCCAAGGGCGGCCTAAATTTAAGGAGGAAGCAAAATTGACAGAGTCGCCGTTGCTATACTTAACTAAAGAAGAGTTAGAAGATGTAATGCCAAGGCATATTGACGGACTGGTCATAACCGGACATTGGTCAACTGCCGAGTCAAGAGGATCTTCGTGCACAATGACAGCTGCACTGACATAATTTCATGGAAGGCGTTTAAAAAAATGAACTTAGATGAAGAAGATCTAAGGCCATGTAAAACAACCTTGATAGAATTCAATGGACAAAACACCTCGCCTAAAGGATATATTGATCTCAGACTTATCTTAGGGTCAAAATAGGCGTTCAAAACTGAGAGGGTACGATTCATTGTAGCCGACTTCCCTCCATAGTATAATGTGATATAGGGAAGACCTACTATCCATAAATGGGATATGTTGGTATCTACCAAGCATCAGAAAATAAAGATGGTTGGCAAGCAAAACACAGTGACCACTATTGCCGGAGACCATAAAGAATCTCGGGAATGCTATTTTAAGTCGGTTAAGGCAGTCGAGAGCGGCCCTATTTCCTCAACTCAACTCAACGAAGATGGCAACAATGGCCAGACTAGTCCAAGTCAGAAGAGGGGAGAGTCAGTTAGCATGGTAGAATTGGACATGAGGGATGACGCCCAGATGCCGAGGCCGGAACCTGATGGAGAGTTAGAAGAAATAGCCGTTGGGGATCAAGGGCAAACCACGAAGGTTGGCAAAGGGATGAAAGAGGATGTGAAGAACCATCTGGTGAAATGTCTGAAGGACAACAAGGATGTTTTTGATTTGAAGTCAACCGAGATTCCTGGAGTAGACCCTGCCTTTTGCTGTCATAAGTTATCAGTATACAAGGGATCTAAATCGGTAGCTCAAAAGAAGAGGAAGCTCTGCCCTGAACGCCGGCAAGTGTTAGAGGATCATGTTAAGGAGCTACTAGAGGCTGGGTTTATCCGAAAAATACAATATACCACCTGGCTATCAAATGTGGTAATGGTAAAAAGGACAAATGAAAAGTGGAGGGTGTGCATGGATTATACTGACCTGAATAAGGTATGTCCAAAGGATGCATATCCTATGCCTAATATAGACCAGCTGGTTGATAGCTCATCAGGATTTCAGATGTTATCTTTTATGGATGCCTACTCTGGGTATAATCAGATCCCATTACATCCAGAAGATCAAGAGAAAACAGCGTTCATATCGGAGAAAGCAAATTATTGCTATAATGTAATGTCGTTTGGGTTAAAAAAAACTCAGGGGCTACTTACCAAAGGATGATGAATCAAGTATTTGTAGACCAGCTAGGCAGAAATGTTGAGGTGTATATAGATGATATGATAGTCAAGTCACTGGACTCAAGGGCGCATATTGAAGATTTGGAGCAGACCTTTGAAAAGTTAAGGCTACACAACATCCGATTGAGTCCAGCGAAATGTGCTTTTGGAGTTGGTGCAGGAAAATTCCTTGGTTTTATGCTAACTCACATAGGTATTGAAGCTAATCCGGATAAGTGCAGAGCCATACTGGATATGAAGGCTCCTACAAGTAAGAAAGAAATGTAGCAGCTAACGGGAAGATTGGCCTCCTTTACCAGATTCCTACCTCGATCTGCAGAAACAGCGTTACCATTTTTCAAGCTATTAAGAAAAGAGGTGCAATATGGATGGACTTCAAAATGTAAAGCCGCATTCCAAGAGATAAAGAAGCAATTAGCTTCTCCACCAGTTTTAAGAAAACCAAGAGAAAAAGAAACTTTAATAATGTTTCTCTCTGTGGGTGACGTTGTTGTCAGCTCGGTTCTAGTACAAGAAAATAAGGAAGGACAACAGCCGATTTACTTTGTAAGTTGGCTATTACAAGGAGCAGAGCTCAGATATCAGAAATTAGAAAAGGCCAGCTAAAGTGGTTAATAGTAGCGGTTGATTACTTTACAAAGTGGATAGAAAAAGAGCCAGTTGCAACAATCACCTCGGCTAGAATTCAACGTTTCTTTTAAAGGAATTTAATTTGCAGATTTGGAATCCCGACTGAAGTGGTCACCGATAATGGAACCCAATTCACAAGCATAGCCTTCCAAGAGTTGATGGCAAACCTTCATATCTGACATCGATTCGCATCAGTAGAGCATCCTCAGACTAACAGTCAAGCAGAAGCGGCTAATCAAGTTATTATAGAAGGATTGAGGAAGATAATTGAGCAATCCGCCAAGGGGAAATGGGTAGAGGAGTTGTGCTATGTACTTTGGGGGTATAGAACCATTCAAAATAACCTTTAGGCTAGGAGAGCCATCCTGGAGAAGAGTTCAAGCACTATCGCAAACAGAAGAAGAAAATAATAAGAAAATGGTGGTGGAGCTAGACTTGGTAGATGAGACCCGAGTTATGGCTCATTGCAGAAACGTTGCAGCCAAACAGCTAGTTGCTAACCGTTTTAACAAAAAGGTGAAACCCAGAACGTTTATGGTGGGAGATCTGGTCCTTTGAAGAGTAGACATCGAAGGACGCAACATGGCTGAAGGAAAACTAGCTCCGAAATGGGAAGGTCCATACAAAGTTAAAGAGAAACTCTCAAAGGGAGCCTACATGCTAGAGACTCCACAAGGGAAAGGTATTAAAAAAAATGGAATGCAGATAAATTAAAGAAGTATTTTAGCTGAAAAGCCCTGGAAATCACAAGAATGTTTGAGTTTTACTTTGTAACTTCAAGCTCAGTTATGAGTGGTTGAATAAAGCAAGCATGTATTTTTCAAAAATGTTGTTCATCTTAAAACCGAGGTATTGGAACCCGTCTTGCCCAAATAGCAAGATCGTGATTTCTAGCAGGTAATAAATCCGAGGTATTGGAACCCGTCTTGCCCAAATTGCAAGATCGTGAGTTCTAGCCAGGTATTAAATTCGAGATATTGGAACCCATCTTGCCAAAAATGGCAAGAATAGCGAGTTCTAGCCAAGAATCAAACTAAGGTATTGGAACCCACCTTGCCAAAAAAGTAAGGATGTGAGTTCTAGCCAAAGTAAAAAACCAAGGTATTGGAACCCATCTTGCTAAAAGTAGCAAGGACAAGAGTTCTTGCCGAGGTAACAAACCAAACCAAGGTATTGGAACCCGTCTTGTTAAAATAACATAGGTTTTAGTCGAGGTAAATCATTCGGGAAAACAAGGGGACGCCATTAAATTCCTAAGTTTGCTAAGAAAGCAAATCAAAATAAACAACCGAGATAAACAGATAACCCTGATCAGGTTACCAAACAATCTCGTGACAAATGGTAAGCCAAAACAATACCAGTATCACATAACAAAATAACAGATGTCCATGGCAAGAAATTCTAAAGAAGGAAGTACAAAATAAATCGGCATCTCGGCTCTTCTATTCATTCTTGATTGTTGCTTTGCAGCATCTCTCTAATTTTGGCTTCGAATTCCTGGCCAGCAGCCTCTGCCTCCGGAGTGATCACCACGTTTGCATTTCTGATTCCCCTAAATTTTGATCAGTTTGAGGTGGAGGAATATAAACTCCACCCCGGATGTAGCCAAAACAATTAAGTTGATCAGTCTTCAGTGTCACCTCAGGGTTAAAGTATTTCATTTGGTTGACAGCATTTCTAAAGGCACTACCAACAGACCTTTCTAGCGCGGCTTGGCTGAAATCGTAGTCGGAACGCAAATTTTGGAGATTAGACTTTAATTTTTCATTTTCCAGAGTCAAAGCAGCAATTTTAGATTCCCTTTCTGTCAGCAAAGCCAATTTTTCTTTGAAGAAGTTGACAATAGTCTCCTTATCAGCAATAGATTAAATGAGTTGGACACAAATTTTAAATCAGCTTGGGATTGTTCCAAGGATGACTTCAACTCGGCAGCAGAGCTTGTCAGGTCTTTATTATCTTTGATTTATCGCGGTCAACCCGGATTGAATCCCTTTCAGTAACAACCTCAGAATGATTTTCAAGTAACAAAGAATACGGCCTCAACAACGACCCCGCCTTGAAGGCATACAGTTCGATTTTCTGTAGCTCCTCCATCTCGGCCCTTGAAATTGTTCCAGACCCAAAAAATGCGGGTGGAGGGCGAGTCACACCACGAAGTTCAGTGTCTACCCTAGTTTCCCACAATGCACCTCTCCTAAGTCTAGCTGGGAGGGCAGGCGAGATTGAGGTACCCCGGTTCACGGATACCACAACACGAGTGGTACCACCAATACTTTGGATAGGGGAAGCCGGGTTAGCATCTGATTCAAAATTGTCAGTATCATTAGTAAGATCCAACACTGACACAACAAGATTGGCCGCAGGAGTAGAGGTAGTGGTTGCAGAAGGGTCGCTAGTTTTTTTGCCTTTTGGAGGCCGGAGGAAGCTGAGCAGCATATTTCCCTTTCAAAGACAGAATGTAATCTGGTTCCTCGTCCATGTCGAAATCCATGCTGGAACCTGCAAGTAAACCAACAATCAGAATAATGAAAGTTAAGTGGTGGACGCACCAAAGAAAAAGCAACATAAGCATACTACGTCGATCCAAGCTGGACTGCGATCTTGCTACTAGAGAGGTCGCACTCAGATGGCCTTGAGAATGTACATGATCTAGCAGATCTTTAGCGTTGACCTTCTCTTCCCCTGACAATCTCAGCTTGAAGTCAGCTGACCTACGAAGATGATGCTCTTGAGACCAATAGAGGGGGAATTTTCCTTCTCCGTCATCTCCAACAAACCACAGTTTTTCTCCGACTTCGGCTATCACCTTGAAATAATAATCCTTAAAGTCTTTGAAGGAATCGATGTACACAGAAAACAACTTCCTAGAGGGCTTACTAGCACGTCCCCGAATGCTAGTCCAACCTTTGAATTTTAGAGGTTCTAAACCAGTGCAGGGAGTATACACATTAAAGAAATAAAGAAAAAGGGAAACCGTGCAAGGAAGACACAGGGATGCACACAGCTGCTCGAAGGAAACGATATATGCCCAACCATTGGGATGGATCTTGGTTAGGGAAAGGAGAAGATGATTTAAAAGTTGTATTTTGAAGGAAGAGAAAGGAAATCGGATACCATTCTTTGTCACCAAGTCACGGTAAAAGAAAAAAGAGTGTGGCTCTTCGGGATTTTGGCCTGAGCAAACAGGCTCATCGTCTGCAGGAGAAAAGGTATTGAACCCGATTGGATTACCTATCGGAAGCTCGGATACCTCTTCAGTGGACATATTGGACCTAAAACTCAAAAATTCTTTTGTGACCCATGGAAATTGTCTTTGGAGATTGCTGCTGATAGGGGCAGAATCTTTCTCGGCTGGGCTCACCTCAGCTTCCTGTCCATGGCTAGATGAGGCAATTTCCACGTTTAACTCTGCATAAGGGGACTCCATAAATACCTAGAACAACAAAATGGGAGGATTAAAATCAGGAAAAGTATGTAGCAGGGAAAGTACGTACCTGAACTAAACAAACTACTATGGGAAGAGCTTGAAGAGTCGTCTGAGGCAACCAGATAAGCAGGGATAGATGAGCCCAGATGATGTGAACAACTGTCTAATACTAGATCGGCCATGAAATTATTTCCCTTTTCATCAAATTGAGCACTAAGGTAAACACAATTAAAGCAAGGGTCTAGACTTCTATCACTCCTATCACTCGGGTTAACTGACAGGGTTTGATGAGAATTGCGAAGTGGAGTAGGGCTATGAGTTGAAATTGGGGTTGAACATAAAGGGATAGAAGTTTGACCTAGGTTGTGAGTAGTGCGCTTTGGTAAAACTCCTAAATTATGACGGAGACCTTGATTGTGTCCTCGATTTTTGCCCCCTGCTTCCACCACCTCGATAACCTTCTAATAAGGTGGCTTGAACCAAACAAACAAACAACCAAAATCTCGGACCAGGAGGTAGGTTTTGGATGAACCTTTCTTCTTCCTCTGCATCAATCTCATCACTACAGCTGAAGACACGAGGGAAAGTAGTTCTCCCTCGAACAGTGAAGTTCCTCTCACCTATACCAGGAGGAATTTTCGAACTAAGGAATGGTGGAAAATAAGCAATAGCAAAGAGGTTCCTTACAAACAATGTAATGCATGCAAATGAGGCATAGTTAGACAAACAGGAATGTGACAAGTTCAGAGCATATCGTGAGGAAAACAGAAAACAGAAAACAACATCGAAAGGAAATAAATAACTAGTAATGAAAGCTGAAGGGAAACTATTGAACATACCTGAAGAAGGCTTTGAGGGATTGCAAGTAGGGGTCTCAATATAGGTTATGACACACGGGTCGACCCGCGAACAGGAAAATTTGTGTTCGGGTTGACCCGCGAAAAAAATCGTGTTGTGTTCGTGTTGGAAAAAATGACACGTAAAAATTTTGTGTCGTGTTCGTGTTGATGTATTTGTGTTCATGTTGACCCATATTTTTTTAATTATTTTTTATATTTTTATATTTTTTTAATTTCGACCCATTTTTTTAATTTTTTTTGTCAATTACCGTTTTGACCCATATTTTGCGTGTTATTCGTGTCGTGTCGGGTCAACCCACAAAAAATTCGTGTTGTGTTAGTGTTGAAGATTTTGACACGAATAAAAATTTGTGTCGTGTTCGTGTTGATGTATTCGTGTCGTGTCAAATTCATGTCGTGTCAAATGTGTGTCGTGTCAACCCGTTTTGACACCCCTAATTGCAAGTGTAGAATTGCAAAGATAGCAGATGGGAGCGAAACTCAAAGGCAGAAATAGATGAACAGGCACATAATAGAAGAACGTAAGAAAAAAGAAAGTTAAAAGGATATAACCCCAAAATGAAAAGGCAGGGGAGAAAAAGTAAAGCTGGTAGAAAGGACGGTTGAGGGACGTTCTGACAGTTGCAATAAATGTGAAACGGCGTGAGAGGGAGCAGTGGCACACGTCGCATCTGTTAAAGAAAGCCACGTGGAAAAATGATTTTTATTGCGGGGAAGGAGAATCGTTTCCAAAGTGAGGAATCTTTATCCCTATCAAACTAAGATATTGTGGCTTCAACTCATATGGCGACATAAATATCGGGTAAGAAACCCGGTTGGAACCTTAGTCGAGCTTACCCGAGATATTTAGCTTATGACCTTTCAGATGAGAACTAGGGGAAATCAAGCCGAGATAAAAGTGCCGAGGTTAAAGTATAAATTACACATCCTGACACCCTGAACTGTCAGTATACCGAGCTGGAGGGCAGCTGTTATGGACCTGAGTCAGGCCCATATTCTCAAAAGGCCCAAACAGCACGAGCCCAAAGGTAAGGCCTACAAATAAGAGCTAAAGACCACAGGTATGACTGATCTCTCTTTAACCTATTTCTTGCAAACACATAGCACACACAACCCCCCCTCTGGACAAAGGTCATCATATTGTGTGTTGTGATTTGCTACCCCCAAGATACCTAGTTCATAGATATCTAGAGAGAGCACCAGATCCTATATCAACTAGCTAACCTTTGGTTAGACATCTCTGCCACTCAGGCAGAACAAATGTTGACAAAAGAAAGGCACTTTAGAACTTGAATTTTATTTTTTATGCCTTGACGAGATTGTTGATGGAGGGTATGCATTTGTCTTTAGTCAGAGTTTGTTATTTGCATAAAGTTTAATTTATTTTTGAAATATTTTCTCCCTTAAAGGATGATACTAGAAACAAATGAACCACTTATTGCTGAAAAAGTGACCTCCCATAGCATGGATTCTGACTCCCCATTGTCTGAGCAGGTAATGCAACACTCTTTCTGCTTAGTTTCTCCTGTGATGTATTTTCACTCCTTACTGTATGCTAGATTATTCCTCAAACTTCTGTTACATTTGAGGACCATAGATAGTTATTATCTAACTCATATTTTTGCAAGATTAATTTTGTTATGTATAAATCAATTTGATGTTTGATAGACAAGTTTTACGATAAGAATAACATATTACTTCGATTTTCAATCTGACAGTGAATTTTTTATATTATAGACACTAACTCAATCATAGGCTACAACAAGAGATTACAAGATGGAATTTTCGTGTCGGGTTTGGTGGAATTCTACATTTCTCATGCTTGATAGTGCACTTTTCTATAAACGTGCCTTTATGCATCTTGAGCTAAGTGATTCCAATTACAAACATTGTCCATCTAGATATGAATGGGATAGAATTGAAAAGATCAATAGTTTCTTGTCTGTTTTTTATGATATCACTTGTGTTTTCTCTGGAACCAGTATCCAACCGCAAACCTCTACTTTCCTTACGTTTTTACAGCACATTTAACATTACAAGATGGATTGAAGAGTGATGATGCCTATATTGTGAATATGGCAGGAAAGATGTTTACTAAATTTGAAAAATATTGGCATGACTTTAGTTTGATTTTAGCTATAGCTGTTATTTTGGATCCGAGATATAAGCTGAGTTTTGTTGAATGGTGTTATAATAAATTGTATGGTGCTGATGGGATAAATGAATTAACAAAGGTCAAGAACAAGCTGAAGTCTTTGTTTAGTGAGTATGCAATTGATGGAATCAGAAACTATTCAACAAGTTCTTCATCAACCAAGGTTGGAGATGGTGGGACAGCACATCAAACCTCATTTTCTAACATATCTAACAATGTTTTGAGTGTAAGTTCATTTGACTATACTTGTCCTGTAAAGTTAATTTGATCTTGTGTATATTTATTAATTTTCATTGTTTGATTATATTGTTAGGAATTTGATAATTTTAATGAAGTGATTGTGCCCCGAAAGTCACAGCTTGAATTATATTTAGAGGATCAAAGGTTTGACATAAAAGCTGAGTTGAATGTATTAAAATATTGGGAGGCTAACCAATTTAGGTATCCGGGGATTGCTGCAATGGCGAGAGATATATTTGCGATACCTATTTCTAGTGTTGCTTCTGAAAGTGCTTTTAGTGTTGGGGGAAGAGTGCTTGATCAATATAGAAGTGCACTCAAACCTGATACAATGGAAGCTTTAGTTTGCACTAGAGATTGGCTGTATGGAGAGCAAGGTACTTTTTTGTAGCTTCCATCATTTGATGAGTTAGTTCTCTAATAAATTTTAATTAATTCAATAATTTTACTTTTGCAGAGCATCCAATTGTAGCTTTTGAAGAATTACTAAAAGACGTCATGGAAGAAATTTCTATTCAATAGTCAGCATTTGATCATGCTTCTCAAAGTAGTTTCTCAACTGTTCAATGATTACAGATCAAAGAAGGTAATTTTCTGAACTTGGTTGATTGGAAAAATCAATTCATATAATGAATACTGTATAATTATGTTAAACTAGTATATCCATTTTGTACAGAGGATGGAAAAGAAAGCACTTGTTAAATCCTTGGCTATAATGGAAGACACTTGTTGACTTTGAATTTTTGGCAGCACCTTTGATGGAGTGGGTATTTGTAATGGAAGGCACTTCTTTGATGATTTTGAATGTTAAAGACTCGTGATACAAGTGATATTGAAATTATGGAGAAATATTTTGCTAAAGTTGTTACATATTTTGTTAGATGTAATTTGTTTTATCGTGTTACTGCTAAACTTGTTTTCGCTAACAAGTGATATTGAAATTATGGAGAAATATGTTACTGCCAAACTTGTTTTTGGCAGCACCTTTGATATAATTTTGTTGGATATTCTTTTTATTGTCAGATGTATGTGCTTTTATATGATGTAAAATCAGTGCCTAAATACAGGTTTTGAATGTGAGTATTCTAAAATTCGTGTCGTGTCGGGTCGGGTAGGGTCGAGTCGTGTTAACATGTGTAATAATGTTTCATGGTTACATTATAAGGTTATTCGTGTCGTGTTGTGTCAACCCGTAAAATAAGCGGGTCATGTCCGGGTTAAGAATTTTGACACGAATAATTAATCGGGTCGCGTTCGGGTTGAGGTTTTTCATGTCGTTTAAAATCCGGGTCGTGTCGTGTCGGGTCGTGTTGACACGAATTGCCACCTTTATAGACAAGTGGCTTCGATACTCAAAATGGGGGGTGAATTGTGCTTAATAAAATATTTTAAAGAATATTTCTTCAATTAAATAATTTAACAAGGAAAATTCTAAGTGAAGGTACTAGTGTGTGAATAATAAAATAAGCTATTGAATAAATAAACACAATCTAAAAATGCAATTTCAAGACTAAAGTAAAGAGTTCAAGGTTAGAAAAATTGCAAACTATATGTATCCTGGTTCTTGTCAAGAACCAGTTGTAGCTTGATTCTTGAATTAGGTACTTCCATTGTAGCTTGATTCTTGATCTCCCTTTAGACTTGGTCATGTGTCTTGATGGTTTTGCTTCCATTGACTTGTTGAATTGCTTCCTTAGACTTCTTTTTTATTGTTGCAAGTTGTATCACTCTTGAGGTTTCTTCCAAGCTTGTTTGTTATTATCAAAACTCTTGTATTATTGAAATCTTCATTTTGAGTGCATTAGTTCCACTAGAACATCTGACAAGAACTGTTTTAAAATGATGTTTTACATGCAAAGAATTTAAGTATTGTTATGTTTGAGCGACTTTTTTTGTCTAGACATTTGTATCATCCTCAGTGCGATATGAGCATCTTATCATCCTTATGTTGATCTAGGTGTATTTTTTTGTCCCATTCTGTATTTCTGGCTTTATTTGTCAAATACCGAAAATGATTTATTCATCCTGATTTCTAAACAACCACTTGGCACCCAAAAACATTATATTGTCTAATGTCATTCCGACATTTGTTTAGTGTTACTTTTATGCAAGATTTTTTTTCTCAATTTTCTTATGTATCCCACACTATAATCCCGATTTCTAAGAATGAGACAATTTTATTTTAATTAATTTGACTTCCTGGTTGAAAAACACGTCTCTTTTATGTTATTTTATTCCCTATCAATTCTTCAATTATTCCTTATCAATGTCTTTTGGGCTTAATTTTAAGAAACATAAATAATTTGGATTGCTGAAAAAAGTCACAAATCTTTGCAAAAAATCATTATTTATTTATTATTATTAATAACTCAACTAAAATAAATAACTATTCAGTGACCAGTGACCATCCAACTTCTGCATTATACAAAGATGTTTGCCATTAAGTAATAAGTATTTTACAGACTATTTTGCATCATTGCATTTTACCGAAATAATGTTCTAATGCTATTTAAGATTACATTTTCCATCCCAGTGAATAGTTATTCCTTTTTTATCTTGAATTTTTTAAAACAAGTCATCTTTTAGGGGGGAGTATACTCCAAAACAAATAATTAATAATAAGATTAATTAGGATATTGATACATGTAATCATAAATAGTAGCATCCTGTAAAAAAAATGTATTAATTCATATTTATTTTGTTTTTAAAATAATTTCGTTAATTTACTTTCTTTGGCTTAGGAATTCTTTTAAAAATTATTTTTTCTTAGATTAGGGAGAAGAATAGTATTTTTAAACATAGGTAAAATATAAACAACAAAAAATAAAAATAAAAATATATAAAATTGCAAAAAAAAATATTAGGATTAATTATAAAATCGGGCTGTCTGCCAAAAAAAATTATAAAATTGGGCTTAATTATATAAAAATACATAATAATATTTATCGTTATTTCTATTGGGCTTGATTATTATACTTATTAGGATTAATTATAAAACTAAATATATATATCTATATATTAAATTTATATTTAATACAAAATTATACAGTAGACGAAAAAAAATATTTAAAATTGCAAAAATATATGTAAAGCTGATAAAAAAATTAAATTTAAAATTTAATTAAAAAAATAAGAAATGACATTGTATACCTTAAAAGAAAATAAATTAAAAACTTAACTAAAAAAATAATACAAATAGAGAAAAAATTCCGTACAAGTGTTTTTTTAAAAACATATTTGACATAAATGTTTTAAATATATATGTAAAACCAATTTAAAATTGTGCATAAAACTATAAATTAAAAGAAAATATATATTTTTTTAAAAAATAAGTTTAATTAATACAAAAAAATTAAAAATGACATCTATCATTCTGCAAAAAATTATAAAAAATTTATCACTATAAAAATATAAATTTTAATTTAATATATAAAAAAAGGGAAAAATGTTTCTGCAGATAAGTTATCTGCATTTATTCCCAAAACGACGTCGTTTTGGTATTGAAATCTTAAAAAATTATAAATATAAAAACTATTATAACCCTGAAATAAATTAAAATTACAAAAACACCATGATTTTCGCCCCAAAACGACGTCGTATTGGGCTTACTGCAGATTACTTATCTGCAGTAACTGCAGAATTAGTCCCTTGTGTGCTCCACCACACCTAGTGGAAGGTTGTGGTTGGATTTTGTGTTGTATGATGTTGTGTGGAAAATGTATGTTCATGCATCATTACTGTTTTGAATTGTTTGTGATCTCTGGCTAGTAGATGTGTGTTGATTTGGACTTCCACTGGAGATATCCTTTGGGGATTCCGGTCGGGTTTTGCCGTGGAACCGACTCTGGGAGCGGTACCAGGATGATCCAAACGTGGGACTTTCGCTGGATAGGGCTCATGAGGAGTTCCAGTTGGGTTTTTCCGTGAGGTCGTCTCATCCATGGGAGAGGCACCAGGAAGATTCCCGGGAGTTATATGATGGGGTCCTTGAATGAAATCCTCATAGGGATGTTCTTGGATGTGCCCAGTTGTGTGTGATTTTGTATGTATGCATTTTTACATGATGTCATTTGTAGCATTTTGAGTGAGCCATGGGGTGGAGTAATCCTCTAGTACCCTTGGTTTACTGAGATATATATGTATATCTCACCCCACGTTTGGGGACATTGTTTCAGGTTATAGTGGGTCAAGAGGAGCTTCGGGCAAGAGGCCCGCTTAGTGGATGAGTCGGGATGATGTGCATGTGGGGAGCTTACTATTTTGGAGAATTCTATTTGATGCACCTAGTATGATAGTTAGCATTTTGGGACTTAGATCATGAACATATTGCATGTGGGAAATTCCATGCTTTTGTAGTGTTCATGATTGAATTCTAAGTCTTGGTAATGATAGAAATGTATGTCTCTTGTTTATGATGTAAATTGGTGAGCATGGGACTTGTCCATCGCCACGTATATGTAGTTGAGGCATGTTGTGACTTATGATGTAAATTGAACCAAAGGTGGATTAGTACATGTAGATCTTGTATAATGGTAATACATATATGTGATGAAAGGGCATTAGGCCTATTTTAGGGTTGTTATTATGTGTGTGTCTTGAAATTGCATGCAAATGGACTTTTATGATTGAAACATATTTAGTATCAATTAAGGAAGCAATGTGATACTAATTGTGTAATTACTATAAACTGAGATGGGTTGTAAGAGCCCTAAGGCATTATTGGTCCTTGTGTGTGCCACCCATTGATTATTAGGGACCTTGAGGTCATAGAACATTTTGCAATTTGGGGAATATTGGAAAAACAAAGGAGGTTCCGCCGAAATTTCTAAAGAACCACCCCACA
The DNA here is from genome assembly GCF_033153095.1 of Gastrolobium bilobum. NCBI lineage: Eukaryota > Viridiplantae > Streptophyta > Magnoliopsida > Fabales > Fabaceae > Gastrolobium > Gastrolobium bilobum. Next base: position 16,721 of record NW_026899406.1, on the reverse strand, counting down.
AGGTTCTCAATCCAATTTCACACTCCTACACATCATATAATCCTATTATTTACCTATACCAACACACAATCAATCATTCCCAACCATTACAATTCATGTTCACATCCCACATTTTCATCAATTTCCACCAATTTCACTAAGTTACAAAATCCTATATCACCATAAATTTTATTGCATAAATCATCATTATACATCATTACAAGCAATAAATTACAAAGTAGTAACACCATTAAAGGTTCCTAGCTACCCCCATTCATCACACATCATCAAACCCAAACCCACATTTATGATTTTCATGAAACTCAAGGGAAACAAGAATTTCTTACCACCAATAGCTTGCAAATGTTCCTAGGATTGATAATCAAGCCTCCACTCAAGCCAAAGCACCACCAATGGCCATCAATCTCCTCAAAACTGCCACCCCTTCACCATGGAAGATCTCCTCCCACACTCACTTTCAAGACACCCTCAAGAGAATAAATGTACTCACAATCTCAATACAAACAACTTTGATGTTGAGACTTTTGTGATTTAGTGGCTTGGTTGTGTGGAAGAAGGCAAGAAAATTTCTTGCTCTAAGCTTCCATGGATGAGCGCTCACGGGAAGGAGAAGAGAGGGAAGAGAGAGAAAAGTGAGGGAAAATGGGTTTCATGACTCACTTAAGTGACTTTGTTCCTTAGGTGAGTCCCACACGCGATTTAAATCTCATCAATCACTAATTTCAACTACAAATTCATAATCTACGTATTTTTCTGGTTCATTTCATTTTTTTGTTTCCTAAAAATATTGATAAAAATTTCACGCTTATCGGTGCGATTATACCACTGTATTTTCACACCGGTAACATCATTATTCATCAATTTTTCCCAAATTTGCCTATCCACTCGATTTTTCGTCCTGAGTCCGTTTCCGGCATTATTTTTGTCATTTGAGGTCTTCTACTCAATTTTTCATGCCTAGAAATACGTGTTTGGTAAATTACCATTTTGCCCTTGGTACGTATTTTGACCCTAATTTCAGGATTTTCACTAATCCTACCCTTTTAACCCACATGATCACATAACAATATATATTTAGAATTATGAGGTGTTATAATCAAACTTTATCAAATATTATGCTTACATCATTTATGATATTCATATCATTATGATAGCTCTCTAACTTAAATTCACTGTACTAGAGCTATTCTACAGTCTATTACTGCTTCAGTAGTCAAAAACAACAGATGAAAATTCACCTGATTGGAATACCCTCAAAAGGGGTATCCAAATTCTTATAATTTCATTCTCATTCTATTTATGACCATAAGGTCTTCATCATAACCCTCTAATTTAAAAATCAAGTAATTAGGGTTGTTATATTGACTAACCAATAAGAATCAAGGTTGACTAGTCTTGAACAAATGGACCAATGGTTGAAAAGTTTGAAAGTCTTAAAGTGTAGGAATTGTCAAGTAAGCAATCCTAGTCGTCCTTGGACAATGTAACACCCCGTATATATCCGGTAGTGTTATCATTACATCATATTAAGCTACGCTTAAATAAAAATGCGGAATATTCTTTTTCTTTTCAATTATGACGTCATTAGCAATTACTAACTTGATTACTTAATCAATTTCATAAAATATCGCGTGTATGTAAATTGCAACAAGACATATACTGAAATACCTCAATATATATATATATAAAGTGAGTCTCTAAATCACAGATCTACATCACGTAGTCCGGACAATATCCTGATACATTATTACAACTCCAAATCAAACTAAGACATAAACCAGTCTATGTGTCAAGGACAATCCTCATGCTCACCAAATAAACAGCGTCTCAACAAGATAAAACATAATCATAAACTGAAGCTAAAAACATAGAGCAGCACCCAACATATCAGAATAAATACAGCAATCTAACTCAGCTCCAGCCTCCTGCCGCATGCATGGGATGCAAGTGAGCTTGCCTGAGTTGTTAAGTATGTTAACAACTGCTGAAGTGTCTATCAAGAAGGATAAGACACAAGCTCTTCTGATTGGTGGGCCTAGCAAGGCCAAGGGTAAGGGGCCTGCTAAAGGTGACTCCCTTAAGCCCAAAGGAAAATCCAAGAAGAAGAAGGGCAACAAGAAGGGTAAGAAAGCATCCAAGGACAAAGGCGATGCTGAGTGCTTCCATTGTGGCAAGAAAGGCCATTGGAAGAGGAACTGTCCAGACTACCTGAAGAGTGTGAAGGACAAGAAACATGGTGATGCTTCTACCTCAGGTATTTTCATTATTGAGATAAATTATTCATGTGCTAATCCTACTTCATGGGTATTGGATACCGGTTGTGGTTCTCACATCTGCAATATGTTGCAGGTACTTAGGAGCCCAAGGAGATTGGAGAGGAACGAGGTGGACCTCCGCGTTGGTAATGGAGCAAGAGTTGCTGCTCATTCTATTGGAGAAGCCGACCTCATTTTGCCTACGAGCCTTTTTCTGCATTTGAATAAATGTCTTTATGTTCCAAGTATTTCTAGAAACATTATTTTAATTTCTTGTTTAGAACAAGATGGATTTATTTTCAGTATTAAGAATGGTACATTTTCTATCATTATGAATGATATTGTTTATGGTACTGCTACCTTAATAAATGGATTGTATGTTCTAGAAATGGGAACTGAAGTGATCAAAATAGATGTGAAACGACCTAGGATGGATAATCAATCATATCTTTGGCACTGTAGACTAGGGCACATAAATGAAACAAGATTGTCTAGGATGCATGCAAATGGATACCTAGATTCCTTGGATTTGGAATCCTAAGGACAATGTGAATCTTGTCTAGCTGGAAAAATGACTCATCACACGCCCAAAGGGCTTGAGAGTCATAGGGCTAGTGAGTTATTAGAACTCATTCACTCTGATATATGTGGCCCAATGTCTATTGAGGCTAGAGGAGGATACTCCTATTTCATTACCTTTACGGATGACAAATCAAGATTTGGGTATGTGTACCTGATAAGATATAAATCTGAAGCTTTTGAAAAGTTCAAAGAGTTTAGGAATGAAGTAGAGAAACAACGTGGCAAGATAATTAAGACATTACGATCAGATCGTGGTGGTGAATATTTGAGCCATGAATTTCAGGATTATCTAAGAGAGAATGGAATTCTCTCGCAGTTTACTGCTCCTTACACACCACACCAAAATGGTGTCTCCGAAAGGAGAAACAGGACCTTGTTAGACATGGTTAGGTCTATGATGAGTGAGACTCAACTTCCAAGATCATTTTGGGGATATACCTTAGACACAGCGGCATACCTTCTAAATAGGGTACCGTCTAAATCTGTTCAGACCACACCATATGAGATATGGAATGGTAAGAGACCCAACCTGAGTTATCTCAGGGTTTGGGGATCGCCAGCTTATGTCAAGACATTGGCATCAGACAAGCTCAGTGCTAAGAGTACTAAATGTCTTTTTGTGGGGTATCCTAAAGGTACTAAAGGATACTACTTTTACTCTATGGATGAACACAAAGTGTTTGTATCCAAGAATGCTGAGTTCCTTGAGAAGGATTTGATCTCTCAATGAGCCAGTGGGAGTAAGATTGATCTTGAAGAAGTTCAAGAACCACATGAACAGATTGAGGAACCCAAGTCTGCTCAGCAGGCGGCGTTCTCCGATGGAGAAGTAAACACACAACTCCGTAGGTCTACGAGGGACATCCATCCACCTGAGAGGTATGGATTTGTGATTGAGAATCAATAAACCGTTGAGGATAATGAACCGAGTAACTACGAGGAGGCAGTCAAGGATGTTGACTCTTCCAGTTGGCTTAAAGCCATGGAATCTGAAATGGATTCGATGTATCAGAACAAGGTATGGACCTTGGTTCCTAAACCGCAAGGAATAGTTCCTATCGGTAACAAATGGGTCTTTAAAAGAAAGACTGATGCAAATGGCAACGTTCAAACCTACAAAGCTAGGTTGGTGGCGAAAGGATATCGTCAAAGACAAGGAGTTGACTATGATGAAACTTTCTCACCAGTTGCCATGATCAAATCTATAAGGATCATGCTTGCGATAGCAGCCTATCACGACTATGAAATTTGGCAAATGGATGTCAAGACCGCCTTCTTGAATGGGTTCTTGAAGGAGGAAGTGTACATGACACAACCTGAAGGCTTTGTAATCAAAGATCAGGAGCATATGGTATGCAAACTTCAAAGGTCGATATATGGGCTAAAGCAAGCATCAGGAGTTGGAATATTCGTTTTGATGAGGTCGTTAGGAGTAACGGTTTCATCAAGAACGAGGATGAACCTTGTGTTTACAGGAAGGTTAGTGGGAGTAATGTTGTCATCCTAGTACTTTATGTAGATGACATATTGCTTATAGGAAATGACATCCCCACTTTACAAACAACGAAAGAGTGGCTTTCAGAAAGCTTCACCATGAAGGATTTGGGAGAGGCGGCCTTTATACTTGGTATAAATATCTATAGAGATAGATCAAACAGGCTGCTGGGTTTATCTCAATCCACGTACATTGACAAGATGCTAAAGAGTTTTAGCATGGAAGGGTCGAAAAAGGGGTTTTCTACCTGTCAGTCATGGGATACATCTTTCAAAGGCTATGTGTCCTAAGTCACAGCCTAAGAAGGATCGCATGAGTGGAATTCCATACGCTTCGGCTATTGGGTCCATCATGTATGCCATGATATGTACGAGACCAGATGTCTCATATGCTTTAAGCATTACGAGCAGATACCAGTCTGACCCTGGAGAGGGTCACTGGACGGCAGTCAAGACCATCCTTAAATACTTGAGAAGAACTAAGGATGCGTTTCTGGTCTATGATGGGGTTAATGAGATTACAGTGAAAGGGTTCACTGATGCCAGCTTTCAGAGTGACAAAGATGACTGCAAGTCACAGTCAGGGTTCGTATTCACCTTAAATGGTGGGGCAGTATCTTGGAAGAGTTCCAAGCAGGAGACAACAGCAGATTCAACGACAGAAGCTGAATACATAGCTGCTTCAGAAGCGGCTAAGGAGGCCGTGTGGATCAAGAAGTTCAGATCTGAACTTAGGGTGGTTCCAAGCGTGGATGAGCCCATACAGTTGCTGTGCCACAACACTGGAGCCATTGCGCAGTCAAAGGAACCTAGGTCTCATCAAAGATCTAAGCACGTGCTCCGCAGATATCACCTGATTAGAGAAATCATTGATAGAATGGATGTAAAGATGGATTATGTTCCCACAGATGATAACCTGGCCGATTCTCTGACAAAGGCTCTTTCTCAGAGAAAACATGATAGTCATTTTGAGGCTTTGGGTATACGACTTAGGTCTGATTGGCTCTAGGCCAAGTGGGAGCTTGTTAGTATTTGGGTGTCCTAGAGACAATCTTATGATTAAATAAGGACAGAGATGTAGACCTTTTTAATATTGTCGCAAATAAATAAAAGCACTCTTTATCTTGTTTCATAATTATGTCTCGATATTAATATTAATATATTATGAATAGCTTGATAAACCTCGTGGAATAAAATAGGTATCTCTTGAGTATCTGTGATGAGATCACAATCATGAGGATTCAAGAATACCAGATGTTTATTCCTAATTTTATGTTCCTAGTCTAGAGATACTGAGAATGGGGTCAGTAATCTCGGGTAAGACTAGCACGACTTATCTATTTGTATATGGATACAAGGTATAGACCTCATGTGCTACAGATATGGAGATGTCTTAGCTAAAGTCGTGGGTGGACCTATAAGGGTATAGCTCGCACTGAACGGACCCACAAAGAGACTCTATGAGGAACTCTCACAGAGAGTATCATTAGAGTAGTCTCTTTCTATTTGGGTATGTTTTTCCTAAGACCGGAAGTTATTACCTAGACTGTGTTCTAGAAGGCATGCTTTGATTGTGCACCTCGTCTACCTGAAACATGGAGACTCATAGGTATACTGTTGGGCTTGTCCAGAAAGAACACAGGGCTAGGGTGATAAGCTGAAGGAATTCGTCAAATCTCTGTGAGAGATTAGGTTATCTGTAAACCGGAGAAATCAGGATGACATTTACAGGGACTCGGGAATCTATGCATAGTAAAAGAGATCATGGGATGATCTGCCTTTAGAGTCTGTAAATTGAAGATTCCTTATTTCGAATAAAGCTTACCCTAAACCGCAGGGGTTGATACGCTTCCTTACCCTAGGTTTTATGGAAAGGTAACCGAGACGAAAGGAAATATATACGACAACCAAATATGTTTAATAGGATGATCAAATCATTAATCTAACTAGTTCTGGGGCAACAAAGCATTGCTAGTGCTCTGTGTTGTCATTAGATAGGTTGTGGGCTTATTGGGCCCAAGCCCATTTATGTCAGTGGCTAAGTTGGACCTAATGGGTCACACACAAACACTTAATTGTCTAGATGCTCTAGCATTAAAGGTATTGGGCCTAATAATAGTTATTAGCCCAAGAAGTTGTTTGGAACTCCACCTAAAGGGGTGGAGGGTGCGTGGTTCATTGTAATGGGCTTGGATAGTCCAAGACATTACTAATTAATTTAATTAGTTAAATTAATTATCAAACATTTAAATTTTGAATTTTGGAATTTGGAATTTGAATTTTGGAATTTTGAATTTTGAATTTGAAATTAGAAATTCGAATTTTGAATTTGAAATTTGAAATTTGAATTTTGAAATTTGGATTTTGAATTTGAATTTTGAAATTTGAATTTTGAAATTTGGATTTTGAATTCGAATTTTGAAATTTGAAATTTTGAATTTTGAATTTGAATTTTGAATTTGAATGTTTGAACATTTGAATTTGAATATTTGAATGTTTGAATTCAAATATTTGAATTTGAATTTGAATTGCCTTGAAAGGTTGTTTCATAACAAAAGGATAAGATGAGATCTTGTTGGAACAAATCACTAGTATCATGAGAGAATCTTTTGGACAAGATCCAAGGCCATATATGGCGCTGATTTGGGTTGTTGGTGAGCAAGATTTGCTCATCAAAATCAACTCCAGAAGATTCAGTCAGTTGGGAGAAAATCTGAGTGAGTTGATTCAAATTTGAATGCAACTACTCAGATGTATCTGGTCACCTTTTTGGGTTATATGGGGCGCACCATATAACTGATCTTATGAAGATTTCTGATCAGAATTTTGAATAGGTTTTGAACCAATTCTCAAGAGAATATTCTAGGAGACTGTTAGCAATTTTTGAAAAAAAACAGCTCCACTTCTCTCTCTCCAATCTGGCGCCTAATGATCAGATTTTTAGGAGAAAAATCTGATTGGTATTTTATTTTAAATACTCTCCTCTTATGCGCCTATGTGATTAGTTGTTCCTCCAACGGTTTTTCTGAAAACCTAGTCTATTCTCTCCTCTCTCCTACGCCACTTGTGAAGCTTTCACATTGAGAGCTTCACTTTTTCAAACACTTTCACCTAGCCTCCATCTTCACACATAGAGCGCCTAGCAAGCCTCTTTGTGGTGATCATCCGATGGCTTCACAAGAAGGAGTTCTTGCACCTAGACGAGTGGGTGGTGTGGATCAACGTTAGAGGGTCTGAACCCTTCAGACCGGCCTTGATCATCTGGTGATTTCACGAACAAGGTAACATCATGCTTTCCTAAAGAATGATCTTTATGTGCATGTATATTCCGCAAAGAAAAATTTTGTTTTTCCCTCTTGCATGCATCGGCCTTCAAGGCCATTTCAAACTTTCATTACCGGTACGTAACGGGCTGTTACATTTTATGGTATCAGAGCAGTTTCTTAGGGAACTTTGATTGTTGTATGATTGTGGTAAGTGCTGTATAGTTGTACATAGACTCTTATTGATTACTGCACATGTGATTCCTTAGTGTGGGTCTGATCAGCCCATTCCTTCGTGTTATATGTGTGGTCATTATAAGACGCCTTCGTGACAACCCTAGAGCACCTAATGCAAGTCGTAGGCTTGAGGTTGTGACTGCAGTGTTAACTGCTCCACAGACAGAGATGTTTGTAAGTAAATTATATGTATTTGAGGACTTAGTGAAAACAAATTGGAAATATGTCTAACCCTTCTAGGTAGAATGCTACTTAGTTGAAATTGTGGACTCATGGTTAGTAAGTATGATTGAAATGAGTTGATATTATGATGATAATGTTGGTGAATATTCCCTATATGTATGGAGTAGTTAAAACAATTGTGTATATATGGAATTAGTGGTATGACTTTAACATGGCGAGTGGCATGGAACCCCGATGGATTCTTGAAAGTTTGAATATGTACGCTTATGTGTAAGCTTAGTCACATGAAGGTTAAATAAGAAGGTTATAAGTCCCTTGTGAAGGGCACACACTATGATGAACTAAGATGTTTGAATGTAGAAAGAGTTTGAATATTTATGTTTGATTAGAAGTTATAAGTCCCTGATAGATGGTGTACACTTGAATAAATTGGGGTGGTTAATGTAGAGAAACAAATGGAATATTTGATGTCTAATCCTAAGAGATTTGACCACTTGAAATTATTGTGCCGGTGAATGGTTAATTTGAGAGTACCTTAAGATGTCTATGATAATGATGTATTAGGTGTTCAATGTCGAAATATGGGATTTTATTCCATGATGAATTAATGTTGATTGAACATAAGTGAATGGATCATAAGGTTGATAGAGTAAAATGTAAGAAGTTGAGAAAAATTGCCATGGATGTCATTAGACAAAGTTTATTGAGAGTATGACGATCCATAATGGGATGATGGTTTGACTTGACGAATGTGTCATAAGGGAAACAAATGTGATATGAGAAAGTATGACTAAATGTTGTGTACTAATGGTATTAGTATGCTTTTATAAGGTCGAGTAGTTGTGGTTGTTTATGATGTGATCTGATTATATGTGTGCATTGATGTATAGGATTTTCCTTGGGAATGACTCCTTGATAGAGGTTCAGGTGGTATAATGCATGAGAAAATTGTCCCATAAGAGATGTTCTTGGAAATTCCAAGGGGCGATTGTTGTATTTTGAAATGGCATAATTGCTAAAGGATGTTTGTAAGGGGTAGTGAATAATACATAATGGCCGGATGGCCTGTCTAATTACTCTGATGAATAGATGGATGATACTCCTGTGATGGCCTAAGTGCCAGTATATATATATACCCTTTGTGAAGGCCTGAGTGCCTATATATTTATGTGTTGTAATAAATTATTAAATTCTTTGGTAAAAGGATAATTATGTTGAATGAAATCCCCGATGAGGGGAAGTATTTGAAGAGATTGTCTCTTTGGAGTGTCATTGGATGCTCAATCTGGTATGGGATTCATGATGGAGTCCTGGTGTACAAGTTACACAATAGTATACATGTTGGTAATAATGTGACAATAAAGGTTGTCTTGGGTTTCCCTTGTGGATTAAATCCTAAGAGGTGTTGCTCTTGGAAGTCCCAAGCGAGCACCGCCCGAAGTTGAGACTTACCTTGCGGTCCTTGATCGCTGACTGCATGGACTAGTAAGTGTTAGCACTCCTTGTGTCGTAGAGAAGTATTGAGAGAAAAGTGATGGTGTTTCAATGAAATAGAAATTCTACAGTCACATAGAGGAAGGATTATTAAGAAGGTTTATGGATTACTCTACGGTGTTGAGCATAGTTGCTATGAGTCATGTTAGACAATGGATTAGAACTGTAACCGAGTACGGGTACAATTAAGAGTTGTAAAATATGTGACGAAGCATAAGAAAGATGATGGAATCGTGTGGTAATGATTATGTTATGGACTAGGACTGATGATTAGCCAAGTGAAATAAATAGGCAAATTGAAGAATCATATTGAATGATGAATGAGTAGGCTAATGTGTGGATAACCTCTTGTGTTTATACAAAACACATTGTGCCATTAAATGCGGATGTGATATGAATTTTGTTATCTCTGTGCGGCTTATATGCCCGGAGTGTGTGTCTATCTCCGTATGGATTATGTTCCCAGAGACTAGTATTATCTTGTGTAAGTAATGTGATAAGAAAAGTAGGTTGTGTCAGTGGGACTGTAGTACCACTGATAGTGTGTTACCTCTTCTTGCATGAATTATAAGGACAGATTCTCTGATCGGTGGGTAATTGCACCTAGGGCCATGAGGACAGCAAGAGCTCGAGAGGTTAAACTTGGGATGTTTTTACCCACGACATTGTGATGAACCCTTAGTTCATCATGGTTTTTAGCAGGAATTAGGATCAAATTGTGTGATTAAATGATGAAAAACAAGGTTAATGTCCTAAGATGTCCTCAATTACAAGTTCAAGAGCTTTATTGGAAATATGTATGATTCTTGTAGGAATAGCAAGCTTGAAAGGCAACTGGAGAAGGAAGAAGATTCTGGAGTTCAAGAGGAGAAAAATTGCCTAAGTGTTGAGCGCTAAAACGTCCACACTGAGCGTTTTAGCGCCTTGCTACAGGAATAGGCCAAAACTTGCTGGTGATGAGTGCTAAAACGCCTACACAGAGCGTTTTAGCGCGCTGCTGCACTTAGAAGATGGAAAATTGCTGGTCTTGGACGCTAAAACGGCCTGCAATAAGCGTTTTAGCGCCCTGAAGTGGAAAAAGGACTCTGGTCTCCACCGCTAAAACGTCCAAATCAAGAGTTTTAGCGTTGGAGTCAGTTAAAGTCAGTTGAGCATTCACCAAGTTTGGACGCTAAAACGGTCATTCCTTAACGTTTTAGCGTTGGAGTCAGTTAAAAGCAGTTGAGCATACGTAAAGCATGGATGCTAAAACGGTCACTTATGGACGTTTTAGCGCCCACATCAGTTTTCTGTTTTTAATTGTAACGCTATAAAAGGCAAAGCCTTGACACTTAGAAAAAATCTGGATCTGGAGGGATCTGGACTTTCTCTCTCTCTCTTAAACTTTAGTCTGACTTCTCTCTAAATTCTCTTAGTGTTTAGTTTTTGTATTAGGATTTCTTTGTAATAGTTTGGAGATTGAAGACTTTCAACATGGAAATGAAGATTGCTTCTTCTTCTCTTTCCTATTCCTTAGTCATGTCTGAGTAGAGTCTTTGTAGTCTGAATGCAATAGAACTCCATGATAATATTATGTTGATCTGATTAATATGATGAAGTATTTTTCATGTGTTGATTTGAGATTTTCTGATTTAATTATTTCTATCAAGGAAGTAATATAGAACAAGGATGTTTATATGACTTCTGTATCTGATAATCTCAACATCAGAATTCTAGTACTCAAGGGATTGATGCTAGAGTTCTGATGTAATCTTAATACTTTAGGATTTCATGCATGTATTAAAAAAGAGATCACCAAGGGATTGGGGTTTCTGATTAATGTATCTATCAGGGTAGTAAGGGATTATATCTTGATGATAAGTAAAAGGTTGATTAACATCACATGGAAAAGAATTCATCATATGATCAGTTTTTACATGGGTTATTATGGAGGAAAGTTGTTTTCTGACTACTTGTTGTTTTATTAATTCTTAATCCATATTTATTTTGTGTCAAATTACTTACAATCAATTTTCTGGTGACAAATTATTCATGACTTTTACAAATTCTTATCTGATTCAAATTAGTTTTCTATGGTTTATTGGTGCTTGAACATAATTCCTCGTGGGAACGATCTTTACTCATCATTTTATTACTTGTACGACTAGTGCACTTGCTAAACATCCAACAAGTTTTTGGCGCCGTTGCCGGGGATTTGTTATTCAACATTGACAGACACCATTGATATTGGAGATTGAATCTTTTATTTTTCAGCAATTTATATTTTCAGCAATTCTGGTCCAGAGCGCTAAAACGTTCAGACGTGACCGTTTTAGCGCAAGGCTACGCACATCAATGTGCACATGTCTCTGGAGACCAGCGCTAAAACGCTTGATTTCAACGTTTTAGCTCTGGTCCACTCATATGATTTATATGTTTCTGGGTAGTTTTCTCTTAGTTTTATTTTGCTGTTAGTTTAGTTTTGTAATTCAGTTTAGTACATTGAGATAATTACTGTTTTCACTTATTCACATTGCGATAGTACTGATGCTATTGGGTTATGTATAATGTGTTTCAGTGATCAATTGCTGCTTTTAGATTCAAATTAGTTGTTGGGGACATCAACATTTAAATCTGGGAATTGGGTGTGATTGAATGGCATGCAAATTTCAAGGAGATGTCACACAAATTGATGAGCCAAAACAGGGAAATATCTCAATCTTTTCTTTTCTAATTTTTCTGTGTGATTTAGATTTTAGCTGTAATATTGAATCTGGATTTCAGTTTTGATATGGAATTTCATGAGGATTTGACTGATCAAAGTTTTATATGATTGATCAAATTAAAGGATACAATCTTATACCTTGCATGTTGAGCTTAAATGAAATGATTGCATGACTCATTCAATGTGTATGAGTAGAAAGACTAGTTTTGATGCATATAGAGAAAGTCAAGCATGCACTCTGAACTGTGAGGAAATTGAGCCTATACAGAAAATTTTATTCAGAGAGCACTTCACTACATGAATAACTCTAGAACTTGCCATGTTTCTTGCTTGAAATGGTTGATGATGTGTAGGGTAGAGGCATTTCCTTCTTGAACCAGAAAGTCAAATTGCCAACCTTTAAGTTCCAATTGCATGAAACACTTGAGCCTTGCATGTTGTCTATCAAGCCAAGAACCACATTTATTCCAATCCTTCAGATTAAAAGTTTCAGATAAGTGATAAGGGATGGAGTGTTCTGTGGGGAGGAAAGTGTTTTTGCAATAAGTGAATGCAAGGTGTTGGAAACATAAGAAAGAAAGAAGGAAAAGAAAGAAAAGGTTGTGAAACACAAAGTATTTGGAAGAGACAGAGGGAAGTATTAAAGACACAAAGTGTCTGAAAGAAAAAGAAATTTTTTTTGTTAAAGACACAAAGTGTCAGGAAGAAAAGGAGGAAGAAAGGTTCAAAGAAAAGAACAAGGAATGAAAAGGAAGAAAGTTGAGGGAATTAGGAAGAAATTGATTAATTACTGTGAATTCCCTCTTATCTGAATCTGATTCATTTGATCTGAACTTCCCATTTCACAGAAATCCTTACCTATAGTCAAGCCACACACCAAGCCTCATTGCTAATCATACCAAAACCTTTTTGATCTACCTTATGGATCATTGTTACTATGAATAGTGAGAAGATGGGCAAGCCTATGGTAGTTTGAGTGCAGTGAAGAGTGAGTGATAAGTACATCCTTAAACACTAGTGTGCAAGAGTGTTAAAATTCTCGTAATTTTTGAGAAGTTCCTAGTGAGGGGGTGTTGTTGTTTGGAAGTCTCTGTATATCATCTTTACTGATCTGTTGAAAAGTCACAAATGATGTTGGGCAAATCATAAGAAATAAGAGATTGCATGGTTATAATTTTGTATCATGAAATGTTGATCTTTTGCTAATTGAAGTCCATCCTCATGAATTTAATCTGTAAAGAATCTCAAGTCCTTCTCTGTTTTAATTCATTGCTGAGGACATCAATGTTCAAATCTGGGAATTGTGATGAACCCTTAGTTCATCAGGTTTTTGAGCATGAATTAGTATAAATTTGTGTGATTAAATGGATGAAAAAGAGGTCAATGTCCTATAAATTCCTAAATACAAGTTTTGGAAGTTGTATTGAAAATTTACATTGTTCTTGTAGGGAATTGAAGCTCAAAGAAGCAAAAGAGAGAAGGAAGAAGATTCTGAAAATTGGAAAATTCTAAGTGTTGGGCGCTAAAACGCCCAAAACTGAGCGTTTTAGCGCCCTGCTGCACAAAAGATGCTGATGCTGAATATTAAAACGGCCAAAACTGGGCGTTTTAGCGCCCAAGACAGTTAAAAGCAGTTGGGCATCCGTCAAGGTTGAGCGCTAAAACGTCCAGAAACGAGCGTTTTAGCGCCCATGTCAGTTTTCAGTTGTAATTTGTAAATTATAAAAGGACAAGGGGCCTTCACAAGATGATAATCAGATGCAACTCTCTCATATCCATTCTCTGATATTCTGACTTTCCCCATCACACTAGGAGAAGGGAGATCAAGTCAGATCTTTCATAGATCTGATCTGACTCCTCATTTTCTCTGACTTTCCAAATTCTTTGGACTTAGTATTGTAATAGTTAGTATACTTTCATGTAATTGTACTTGAAGATTGAAGACTCAACTATCATGACAATGGAGTTTGATCTTTCTTCTTCTCCTCTTGTTATTATTTGTATTATGTCTAAGTAGAGTCCTTTGTAGTCTGATTCAATTGAACTCAAGTTTGAATTTATGAATGGTTAATTAGATGTTTTGTTTATCTATTATGTGATTGTATGAAGTTGTCTTGATTAATTCTTCATGTTGAGGAATAGTGTAGAACAGACATGTTTACATTGTTTCTCTATTTTTGACAACTTCATCATCAGTGTTCTAGTAGTCAAGGGATTGATGCTAGGATTCTGATGTGATCTTAAGACCTTAGTAATTAATGCATGTATTAAGAAAGGATTCACCAAGGGATTGGGGTTTCTGATTAATGTGTCTATCAGGGTAGTAAGGGATTACATCTTGAGATGATAAGAAAAAGGTTGATCAACATCATATAGTAGATATTCATTATGGAAATTGGTTCATCCATAAATTCATGCTTGAGGGAAATTGACATTTGACTACTTGTTTACATTATAATTTACATTTTATTTATTTATCAAGTTTTAATTCAATTCAGTGTAGTTTCTGGTGACAAGAAATCTATCCAAACAAATATCTTTCATTTGATTCAACTCAAATACATATGGTTAGTCAGTGCTTGACACAAATCCTCGTGGGAACGATCTTTACTCATCATTTTATTACTTGTACGACTAGTACACTTGCTAGATACGCAACAAGTTTTTGGCGCCGTTGCCGGGGATTTGTTATTCAACATTGACAGACACCATTGATATTTGAGATTGAATCTTTTATTTTTCAGCAATTTATATTTTCAGCAATTCTGGTCCAGAGCGCTAAAACGTTCAGACGTGACCGTTTTAGCGCAAGGCTACGCACATCAATGTGCACATGTCTCTGAAGACCAGCGCTAAAACGCTTGATTTCAACGTTTTAGCGCTGGTCCACTCATATGATTTATATGTTTCTGGGTAGTTTTCTCTTAGTTTTATTTTGCTGTTAGTTTAGTTTTGTAATTCAGTTTAGTACATTGAGATAATTATTGATTTGACTGATTCACATTGCAATAGTACTGATGCTATTGGGTTATGTATAATGTGTTTCAGTGATCAATTGCTGCTTTTAGATTCAAATTAGTTGCTGGGGATAGCAACATTTAAATCTGGGAATTGGGTGTGATTGAATGGCATGCAAATTTCAAGGAGATGTCACACAAATTGATGAGCCAAAACAGGGAAATATCTCAATCTTTTTCCTTTCTAATTTTTCTGTGTGATTTAGATTTTAGCTGTAATATTGAATTTGGATTTCAGTTTTGATATGGAATTTCATGAGAATTTTGACTGATCAAAGTTTTATATGATTGATCAAATTAAAGGATACAATCTTATACCTTGCATGTTGAGCTTAAATGAAATGATTGCATGACTCATTCAATGTGTAAGAGTAGAAAGATTAGTTTTGATGCATATAGAGAAAGTCAAGCATGCACTCTAAACTGTGAGGAAATTGAGCCTATACAGAAAGTATACTAACTATTACAATACTAAGTCCTAAGAATTTGGAAAGTCAGAGAAAATGAGGAGTCAGATCAGATCAGATCTATGAAAGATCTGACCTGATCTCCCTTCTCCTAGTGTGATGGGGAAAGTCAGAATATCAGAGAATGGATATGAGAGAGTTGCATCTGATTATCATCTTGTGAAGGCCCCTTGTCCTTTTATAATTTACAAATTACAACTGAAAACTGACATGGGCGCTAAAACGCTCGTTTCTGGACGTTTTAGCGCTCAACCTTGACGGATGCCCAACTGCTTTTAACTGTATTGGGCGCTAAAACGCCCAGTTTTGGCCGTTTTAATGTTCAGCATCAGCATCTTTTGTGCAGCAGGGCGCTAATTAGTAATTAATGCATGTTAAGCAAGCAGGATGCTAAACCCAGGTTACTCCGCTGGATGTTACTGTTGCAAGAGTTTGAGGTAGAGATCAAGGACAAAAAGGGAGTTGAAAACTTGGTGGCTGATCACTTATCCAGGATTACAGAAAAAGAGCTTCAAGAAGGACCGGAAGTAGTGATCAGAGAAGAGTTTCCTGATGAACATGTTTTGGCAATATGTGCTATCACAGAGATGGTTAGGGATAAAGTCTTATCTATCAGTACCCCACCATGGTTTGCTGATTTCGCCAACTATAAAGCTGCTGGATTGATGCCTAAGGATTTCACATGGCAACAGAGGAAGAAATTTCTGCATGATGTTAAGAGATACATTTGGGATGAGCCATATCTTTTCTATAGATATTCAGATAGTGTGATCAGACGGTGTATTCCAGGGGAAGAACAGAAGGATGTGTTGTGGCATTATCATGGTTCTGCATATGGTGGACATTTTGCAGGTGAGAGAATTGCAGAAAAAGTCTTGTTGAGTGGCTTCTACTGGCCCACCTTATACAAGGATGCAAAGAAGTTTGTGGAGGCATGTGACAACTGTCAGAGAACTGGGAATATTTCTAGGCGACATGAGATGCCGTTGAACAATATCCAGGAAGTGGAGATCTTTGATGTTTGG
>NW_026899405.1:0-118697 GCF_033153095.1 Gastrolobium bilobum | reverse complement strand
TTTTTCTTTTAAAATCAAATTTTAATTTTAAATCGAATAATTAAATGACCATTTGTGGTGGCAGACAAGACATTGAATTTCCCACTGCCCATCACATTGGTATCCAAAAAGAAATCAGCTGTTTTAAATGCTTATTATGTTGGAATTGGTCGTCTGATCTAAAATTCAAAATTTGAAATAGTTTAAAATTTTGAATTTAAATATGGATAGTGGGAAAAGAATTTCTTTTAAAAATCGAATTTTAAATTGTAAATCGAATAATTAAGTGACCATTTGTGGTGGCAGACAAGGAATTGTATGTCCCACTGCCCATCACATTGGTATCCAAAAAGAAATCAACTGTTTTAATTGCTTTTTATGTTGGAATTGGTCGTCTGATCTAAAAGTCGAAATTTTAAATGGTTTAAAATTTTTAATTTAAATATGGATGGTGGGAAAAGAATTTCTTTTAAAAATCAAATTTTAAATTTTAAATCGAATAATTAAATGACCATTTGTGGTGCGACACAAGGCATTTAATGGCCCACTGCCCATCACATTGCTATCCAAAAAGGAATCAGCTGTTTTAATTGCTTTTGATGATCTAAAATTCGAAATTTGAAATGGTTTAAAATTTTGAATTTAAATATGGATGGTGGGAAAAGAATATTTTTAAAAATCAAATTTTAAATCGAATAAAAAAAGCAATTGTGGTGGCAGACAAGGCATTGAATGTCCCACTTCCCATCACATTGGTATCACAAAAGAAATCAACTGTTTTAATTGCTTTTTATGTTGGAATTGGTCGTCTGATCTAAAATTCAAAATTTGAAATGGTTTAAAATTTTGAATTTAAATATGGATGGTGAGAAAAGAATTTCTTTTAAAAATCGAATTTTAATTTTAAATCGAATAATTAAATGACAATTTTTAGTGGCAGACAAGGCATTGAATGTCTCACTGCCCATCACACTGGTATCCAAAAAGAAATAAGCTGTTTTGATTGCTTTTTATTTTGGAAATGGTCATCTGATCTAAAATTCAAAAATTGAAATGGTTTAAAATTTTGAATTTAAATATGGATGGTGGAAAAAGAATTTCTTTTAAAAATCAAATTTTAAATTTTAAATCGAATAATTAAATGACCATTTGTGGTGGCAGACAAGGCATTGAATGGCACACTGCCCATCACATTGGTATCCAAAATGAAATCAGCTGTTTTAATTGCTTTTTATGATCTAAAATTCGAAATTTGAAATGGTTTAAAATTTTGAATTTAAATATGGATGGTGGGAAAAGAATTTCTTTTAAAAATCGAATTTTAATTTTAAATCGAATAATTAAATGACCAATTGTGATGGCAGACAAGGCACTGAATGACCCACTGCCCATCACATTGATATCCAAAAAGAAATCAGCTGTTTTAATATCTTTTTATGTTGAAATTTGTCATCTTATCTAAAATTCAAAATTTGAAATGGTTTAAAATTTTGAATTTAAATATGGATGTTGGGAAAAGAATTTCTTTTAAAAATCGAATTTTAATCTTTAAATCGAATAATTAAATGACCATTTGTGGTGGCAGACAAGGCATTGAATGTCCCACTGCCCATTACATTGGTATCGAAAAAGAAATCAGCTATTTTAATTGCTTTTCATTTTGGAATTGGTCGTCTGATCTAAAATTCAAAATTTGAAATGGTTTAAAATTTTAATTTAAATATGGATGGTGGGAAAAGAATTTCATTTAAAAATCGAATTTTAATCTTTAAATCGAATAATTAAATGACCATTTGTGGTGGCAGACAAGGCATTGAATGTCCCACTGCCCAGTTGTTTTAATTGCTTTTTATTGGTATCAAAAATTCAAAATCAGCTATTTTAATTGCTTTTTATGTTGGAATTGGTCGTCTGATCTAAAATTCAAAATTTGAAATGGTTTAAAATTTTAATTTAAATATTGATGGTGGGAAAAGAATTTCATTTAAAAATCAAATTTTAATCTTTAAATCGAATAATTAAACGACCATTTGTGGTGGCAGACAAGGCACTGAATGTCCCACTGCCCATCACATTGGTATCCAAAAAGAAATCAGTTGTTTTAATTACTTTTTATGTTGGAATTGGTCATCTTATCTAAAATTCGAAATTTGAAATGGTTTAAAATTTTGAATTTAAATATGGATGGTGGGAAAAGAATTTCTTTTAAAATCAAATTTTAATTTTAAATCGAATAATTAAATGACCATTTGTGGTGGCAGACAAGGCATTGAATTTCCCACTGCCCATCACATTGGTATCCAAAAAGAAATTAGCTGTTTTAAATGCTTATTATGTTGGAATTGGTCGTCTGATCTAAAATTCAAAATTTGAAATAGTTTAAAATTTTGAATTTAAATATGGATGGTGGGCAAAGAATTTCTTTTAAAAATCGAATTTTAATCTTTAAATCGAATAATTAAACGACCATTTGTGGTGGCAGACAAGGCACTGAATGTCCCACTGCCCATCACATTGGTATCCAAAAAGAAATAAGTTGTTTTAATTGCTTTTTTTGTTGGAATTGGTTATCTTATCTAAAATTTGAAATTTGAAATGGTTTAAAATTTTGAATTTAAATATGGATGGTGGGAAAAGAATTTCTTTTAAAATCAAATTTTAATTTTAAATGAATTTTAAATCCCACTGAATAATTAAATGACCATTTGTTTGGTTTAAAATTTTGCAGAAAAGAATTTCTTTTAAAAATCAAATTTTAATTTTAAATCAATTGAATTTGTGGTGGCAGACAAGGCATCCCACTGCCCATCACATTGGTATCCAAAAAGAAATCAGCTGTTTTAAATGCTTATTATGTTGGAATTGGTCGTCTGATCTAAAATTCAAAATTTGAAATAGTTTAAAATTTTGAATTTAAATATGGATGGTGGGAAAAGAATTTCTTTTAAAAATCGAATTTTAATCTTTAAATCGAATAATTAAATGACCATTTGTGGTGGCAGACAAGGCATTGAATGTCCCACTGCCCATCACATTGGTATCCAAAAAGAAATCAGTTGTTTTAATTGCTTTTTATGTTGGAATTGGTCATCTTATCTAAAATTCGAAATTTGAAATGATTTAAAATTTTGAATTTAAATATGGATGGTGGGAAAAGAATTTCTTTTAAAAATCAAATTTTAATTTTAAATCGAATAATTAAATGACCATTTGTGGTGGCAGACAAGGCATTGAATGTCCCACTGCCCATCACATTGGTATCCAAAAAGAAATCAGTTGTTTTAATTGCTTTTTATTTTGGAATTGCTAAAATTCAAAATTTGAAATGGTTTAAAATTTTGAATTTAAATATGGATGGTGGGAAAAGAATTTCATTTAAAAATCGAATTTTAATCTTTAAATCGAATAATTAAACGACCAATTGTGGTGGCAGACAAGGCACTGAATGTCCCATTGCCCTTCACATTGATATCCAAAAAGAAATCAGTTGTTTTAATTGCTTTTTATGTTGGAATTAGTCATCTTATCTAAAATTCAAAATTTGAAATGGTTGAAAATTTTGAATTTAAATATGGATGGTGGGAAAAGAATTTCTTTTAAAAATCAAATTTTAATTTTAAATCGAATAATTAAATGACCATTTGTGGTGGCAGACAAGGCATTGAATGTCCCACTGCCCATCACATTGGTATCCAAAAAGAAATCAGCTGTTTTAATTGCTTTTTATGTTGGAATTGGTCGTCTGATCTAAAATTCAAAATTTGAAATGGTTTAAAATTTTGAATTTAAATATGGATGGTGGGAAAAGAATTTCTTTTAAAAATCAAATTTTAAATTTTAAATCGAATAATTAAATGACCATTTGTGGTGCGACACAAGGCATTTAATGGCCCACTGCCCATCACATTGCTATCCAAAAAGGAATCAGCTGTTTTAATTGCTTTTGATGAAAAATTCGAAATTTGAAATGGTTTAAAATTTTGAATTTAATTAAAAAGAATATTTTTAAAAATCAAATTTTAAATCGAATTTGTGGTGGCAGACAAGGCATTGAATGTCCCACTGCCCATCACATTGGTATCACAAAAGAAATCAACTGTTTTAATTGCTTTTTATGTTGGAATTGGTCGTCTGATCTAAAATTTGAAATTTGAAATGGTTTAAAATTTTGAATTTAAATATGGATGGTGGGAAAAGAATTTCTTTTAAAAATCGAATTTTAATTTTAAATCGAATAATTAAATGACAATTTTTAGTGGCAGACAAGGCATTGAATGTCTCACTGCCCATCATACTGGTATCCAAAAAGAAATAAGCTGTTTTGATTGCTGTTTATGTTGGAAATGGTCATCTGATCTAAAATTCGAAATTTGAAATGGTTTAAAATTTTGAATTTAAATATGTTTTTCTTTTAAAAATCAAATTTTAAATTTTAAATCGAATAATTAAATGACCATTTGTGGTGGCATTGAATGGCACACTGCCCATCACATTGGTATCCAAAATGAAATCAGATTTTTTAATTGCTTTTTATTATCTAAAATTCAAAATTTGAAATGGTTTGAAAATTTTAATTTAAATATGGATGGTGGGAAAAGAATTTCATTTAAAAATCGAATTTTAATCTTTAAATCGAATAATTAAATGACCATTTGTGGTGGCAGACAAGGCATTGAATGTCCCACTGCCCATTACATTGGTATCAAAAAAGAAATCAGCTATTTTAATTGCTTTTTATGTTGGAATTGGTCGTCTGATCTAAAATTCAAAATTTGAAATGGTTTAAAATTTTAATTTAAATTTTGATGGTGGGAAAAGAATTTCATTTAAAAATCAAATTTTAATCTTTAAATCGAATAATTAAACGACCATTTGTGGTGGCAGACAAGGCACTGAATGTCCCACTGCCCATCACATTGGTATCCAAAAAGAAATCAGTTGTTTTAATTGCTTTTTATGTTGGAATTGGTCATCTTATCTAAAATTCGAAATTTGAAATGGTTTAAAATTTTGAATTTAAATATGGATGGTGGGAAAAGAATTTCTTTTAAAATCAAATTTTAATTTTAAATCGAATAATTAAATGACCATTTGTGGTGGCAGACAAGGCATTGAATTTCCCACTGCCCATCACATTGGTATCCAAAAAGAAATCAGCTGTTTTAAATGCTTATTATGTTGGAATTGGTCGTCTGATCTAAAATTCAAAATTTGAAATATTTTAAAATTTTAATTTAAATATGGATGGTGGGAAAAGAATTTCATTTAAAAATCGAATTTTAATCTTTAAATCGAATAATTAAACGACCATTTGTGGTGGCAGACAAGGCACTGAATGTCCCACTGCCCATCACATTGGTATCCAAAAAGAAATCAGTTGTTTTAATTGCTTTTTATGTTGGAATTGGTCATCTTATCTAAAATTCGAAATTTGAAATGGTTTAAAATTTTGAATTTAAATATGGATGGTGGGAAAAGAATTTCTTTTAAAAATCAAATTTTAATTTTAAATCGAATAATTAAATGACCATTTGTGGTGGCAGACAAGGCATTGAATTTCCCACTGCCCATCACATTGGTATCCAAAAAGAAATCAGTTGTTTTAAATGCTTATTATGTTGGAATTGGTCGTCTGATCTAAAATTCAAAATTTGAAATAGTTTAAAATTTTGAATTTAAATATGGATGGTGGGCAAAGAATTTCTTTTAAAAATCGAATTTTAATCTTTAAATCGAATAATTAAACGACCATTTGTGGTGGCAGACAAGGCACTGAATGTCCCACTGCCCATCACATTGGTATCCAAAAAGAAATCAGTTGTTTTAATTGCTTTTTATGTTGGAATTGGTCATCTTCTCTAAAATTCGAAATTTGAAATGGTTTAAAATTTTGAATTTAAATATGGATGGTGGGAAAAGAATTTCTTTTAAAAATCAAATTTTAATTGTTAAATCGAATAATTAAATGACCATTTGTGGTGGCAGACAAGGCATTGAATGTCCCACTGCCCATCACATTGGTATCCAAAAATAAATCAGTTGTTTACAATTGCTTTTTATTTTGGAATTGGTCGTCTGATCTAAAATTCAAAATTTGAAATGGTTTAAAATTTTAATTTAAATATGGATGGTGGGAAAAGAATTTCATTTAAAAATCGAATTTTAATCTTTAAATCGAATAATTAAACGACCATTTGTGGTGGCAGACAAGGCACTGAATGTCCCACTGCCCATCACATTGGTATCCAAAAAGAAATCAGTTGTTTTAATTGCTTTTTATGTTGGATTTGGTCATCTTCTCTAAAATTTGAAATTTTAAATGGTTTAAAATTTTGAATTTAAATATGGATGGTGGGAAAAGAATTTCTTTTAAAAATCAAATTTTAAATCGAATAAAAAAAGCAATTGTGGTGGCAGACAATGCATTGAATGTCCCACTGCCCATCACATTGGTATCACAAAAGAAATTAACTATTTTAATTGCTTTTTATGTTGGAATTGGTCGTCTGATCTAAAATTCAAAATTTGAAATGGTTTAAAATTTTGAATTTAAATATGGATGGTGGGAAAAGAATTTCTTTTAAAAATCGAATTTTAACTTTAAATCGAATAATTAAATGACAATTTTTAGTGGCAGGCAAGGCATTGAATGTCTCACTGCCCATCACACTGGTATCCAAAAAGAAATAAGCCGTTTTGATTGCTTTTTATGTTGGAAATGGTCATCTGATCTAAAATTCAAAATTTGAAATGGTTTAAAATATTGAATTTAAATATGGATGGTGGAAAAAGAATTTCTTTTAAAAATCAAATGACAATTTGTGGTGGCAGACAAGGCATTGAATGGCACACTGCCCATCACATTGGTATCCAAAATGAAATCAGCTGTTTTAATTGCTTTTTATGATCTAAAATTCGAAATTTGAAATGGTTTAAAATTTTGAATTTAAATATGGATGGTGGGAAAAGAATTTCTTTTAAAAATCGAATTTTAATTTTAAATCGAATAATTAAATGACCAATTGTGGTGGCAGACAAGGCACTGAATGTCCCATTGCCCTTCACATTGATATCCAAAAGGAAATCAGCTGTTTTAATATCTTTTTATGTTGAAATTTGTAATCTGATCTAAAATTCAAAATTTGAAATGGTTTAAAATTTTAATTTAAATTTTGATGGTGGGAAAATAATTTCATTTAAAAATCAAATTTTAATCTTTAAATCGAATAATTAAATGACCATTTGTGGTGGCAGACAAGGCACTGAATGTCCCACTGCCCATCACATTGGTATCCAAAAAGAAATCAGCTGTTTTAAATGCTTATTATGTTGGAATTGGTTGTCTGATCTAAAATGCAAAATTTGAAATGGTTTAAAATTTTAATTTAAATATGGATGGAGGGAAAAGAATTTCATTTAAAAATCGAATTTGAAATTTTAAATCGAATAATTAAATGACCATTTGTGGTGGCAGACAAGACACTGAATGTCCCACTGCCCATCACATTGGTATCCAAAAAGAAATCAGTTGTTTTAATTGCTTTTTATGTTGGAATTGGTCGTCTGATCTAAAATTCAAAATTTGAAATGGTTTAAAATTTTGAATTTAAATATGGATGGTGGGAAAAGAATTTCTTTTAAAAATCGAATTTTAACTTTAAATCGAATAATTAAATGACAATTTTTTAGTGGCAGGCAAGGCATTGAATGTCTCACTGCCCATCACACTGGTATCCAAAAAGAAATAAGCCGTTTTGATTGCTTTTTATGTTGGAAATGGTCATCTGATCTAAAATTCAAAATTTGAAATGGTTTAAAATATTGAATTTAAATATGGATGGTGGAAAAAGAATTTCTTTTAAAAATCAAATATTAAATTTAAATCGAATAATTAAATGACCATTTGTGGTGGCAGACAAGGCATTGAATGGCACACTGCCCATCACATTGGTATCCAAAATGAAATCAGCTGTTTTAATTGCTTTTTATGATCTAAAATTCGAAATTTGAAATGGTTTAAAATTTTGAATTTAAATATGGATGGTGGGAAAAGAATTTCTTTTAAAAATCGAATTTTAATTTTAAATCGAATAATTAAATGACCAATTGTGATGGCAGACAAGGCACTGAATGACCCACTGCCCATCACATTGATATCCAAAAGGAAATCAGCTGTTTTAATATCTTTTTATGTTGAAATTTGTCATCTTATCTAAAATTCAAAATTTGAAATGGTTTAAAATTTTGAATTTAAATATGGATGGTGGGAAAAGAATTTCTTTTAACAATCGAATTTTAATCTTTAAATCGAATAATTAAATGACCAATTGTGGTGGCAGACAAGGCATTGAATGTCCCACTGCCCATTACATTGGTATAAAAAAAAATCAGCTATTTTAATTGCTTTTTATGTTGGAATTGGTCGTCTGATCTAAAATTCAAAATTTGAAATGGTTTAAAATTTTAATTTAAATTTTGATGGTGGGAAAATAATTTCATTTAAAAATCAAATTTTAATCTTTAAATCGAATAATTAAATGACCATTTGTGGTGGCAGACAAGGCACTGAATGTCCCACTGCCCATCACATTGGTATCCAAAAAGAAATCAGTTGTTTTAATTACTTTTTATGTTGGAATTGGTCATCTTATCTAAAATTCGAAATTTGAAATGGTTTAAAATTTTGAATTTAAATATGGATATGGTGGGAAAAGAATTTCTTTTAAAATCAAATTTTAATTTTAAATCGAATAATTAAATGACCATTTGTGGTGGCAGACAAGGCATTGAATTTCCCACTGCCCATCACATTGGTATCCAAAAAGAAATCAGCTGTTTTAAATGCTTATTATGTTGGAATTGGTCGTCTGATCTAAAATTCAAAATTTGAAATATTTTAAAATTTTAATTTAAATATGGATGGTGGGAAAAGAATTTCATTTAAAAATCGAATTTTAATCTTTAAATCGAATAATTAAACGACCATTTGTGGTGGCAGACAAGGCACTGAATGTCCCACTGCCCATCACATTGGTATCCAAAAAGAAATCTGTTGTTTTAATTGCTTTTTATGTTAGAATTGGTCATCTTATCTAAAATTCGAAATTTGAAATGGTTTAAAATTTTGAATTTAAATATGGATGGTGGGAAAAGAATTTCTTTTAAAAATCAAATTTTAATCCTTAAATCGAATAATTAAATGACCAATTGTGGCGGCAGACAAGGCATTGAATGTCCCACTGCCCATCACATTGGTATCCAAAAATAAATCAGTTGTTTTGAATTGCTTTTTATTTTGGAATTGGTTGTCTGATCTAAAATTCAAAATTTGAAATGGTTTAAAATTTTAATTTAAATATGGATGGAGGGAAAAGAATTTCATTTAAAAATCGAATTTTAATCTTTAAATCGAATAATTAAACGACCATTTGTGGTGGCAGACAAGGCACTGAATGTCCCACTGCCCATCACATTGGTATCCAAAAAGAAATCAGTTGTTTTAATTGCTTTTTATGTTGGAATTGGTCATCTTCTCTAAAATTCGAAATTTGAAATGGTTTAAAATTTTGAATTTAAATATGGATGGTGGGAAAAGAATTTCTTTTAAAAATCAAATTTTAATCCTTAAATCGAATAATTAAATGACCAATTGTGGCGGCAGACAAGGCATTGAATGTCCCACTGCCCATCACATTGGTATCCAAAAATAAATCAGTTGTTTTGAATTGCTTTTTATTTTGGAATTGGTCGTCTGATCTAAAATTCAAAATTTGAAATGGTTTAAAATTTTAATTTAAATATGGATGGAGGGAAAAGAATTTCATTTAAAAATCGAATTTTAATCTTTAAATCGAATAATTAAACGACCATTTGTGGTGGCAGACAAGGCACTGAATGTCCCACTGCCCATCACATTGGTATCCAAAAAGAAATCAGTTGTTTTAATTGCTTTTTATGTTGGAATTGGTCATCTTCTCTAAAATTCGAAATTTGAATCATACAAGATTGTGGATAAGAATTTAAAAACTTTTTTATTTTCAAAAATAAAATAGAGTCATAACAAAAAAATACGATCCTCAATTTAATTTCTCAGGATCATATTTTAATCTCTCATAAATAACAAAATTAATAGTCTGATCTCTAAAATTTAAAATGGATATTTTTAAATTTTTTTGAGGGGTGGATTTTTTTAAATTTAAATTTAGGAAGGAACAATTTTAACTGAAAAAGTTTACTTTGAATTTCTTAAAAATCTTTGGATTAATTTTTTTTAATAAGAAAATGAGGTAGATTATACTTACAATTTTTTTTACAACCTCTTACAACATATCTTAAATGATGTTAAGATATGGTTGTAAAAAAAAATTGTAAACATAACCTACCTCAATTTCTTATTAAAAAAAAATTAATCCAAGATTTTTAAGAAATTCAAAGTAAACTTTTTTAGTTAAGATTGTTCCCTCCTAAATTTAAATTTGAAAAAATCCACCCCTCAAAAAAAATTAAAAAAGATCCATTTTAAATGTTAGAGATCAAACTATTAATTTTGTTATTTATGAGAGATTAAAATATGATCCTGAGAAATTAAATTGAGGATCATATTTTTTTGTTAGGACACTATTTTATTTTTGAAAATAAAAAATTTTTTAAATTCTTATCCACAATCTTGTTATTTCCCTTAATGGGTTCACAATCGCTGATAAATAGTCCTTGAATTTTGAGTATCGCAGACTGCAGCAAAAAGAAATTTTTTTTCTTTTACTCCTTTATTTCTCCGAGATTCTTGAGTGGGTAAGTTTTCACTTACCAAAATGGCATTAGTGCATGGGGATAATGGTTACACTGGGACACTGGGAAGGAAAAGGGTCGTGGTTTCCAACAATGGGGAAGCTTCTCCTCCATTGACTCCGTTGAAGAGAATGTTAGTGGCAGAATCACTCTGAACTCTGAAAGCTCTTCCGCAAAACCCTTCCTCAAGACATTCTGGTAATTATGGAAATCTGAAGCTTTTTTTTGTCTTTCTTTTACTTTGTGAATTTCAAGCTTACGTTGTGATTGTTAATGAGTTTTCATTTCTGATTATGAAATGGGTATGAATTCTGAATGGCAGATAAACGTGTTGTGTGGCGTGGACCATGAAGATTTGAAGCAGCTTTTTCATGTCTCCAAAACGATTAGAGAAGCAGTACGTATTAATGCAGGAGCATTGTTCAGTTTGGTTAACTACTGTTTCAATTGATTAATCTAATTATTAATTTTTGGTTTTTTTCCTATTGTAGACTCTGATTGCGAAGCAGCATTTTGACTATACTATGCCAAAATAGAAATTTTTTGCTTTTCCTATTCTATTTGAAGCTCCAAATGCACCATTGAGGAAATACAACAAGTCAAGGTTGAACGGGAGAAAGCTGGCTGATATCGCGGTAACCTTGTTTGCTTCAATGAATAATTACTTGGTTACCAAGTTTAACCAAATTAATATATAGGCTTGTTGATTATAAATTCCAAGTGGTTAGGCAATGTTAAAGGAGTCTTTGTCATATTGTTCTTGCTTTGATTAGTCTTCTACGTGACTAGGATGAAAAGAAAGAAATCATCCAATGCTTTGACCTAGTCTTAAAGAAAGGAGCCAATAAGAACTAATAAGAAAATTTATAAACTTGTTGGACACATTCTTCTTTTATGCACTGATGTGATAATATTAGGAGACAAACATGTATTGAGAAAAGTTGAGTTAGTCCAATAAAAAAAAGAAACCAATGAGATTTAAGCAAAGTTAAAAAGTATGTCATAACGTTTAGAATAAAAGAACCATCCTTGTACGGTTGTTGAAAATAGAAGAAAAGTGAAAAAGCTTTTCAATGAACTTACTCTCACATTAGTTGTACACTGGAAGCCAAAAGAAATGGACTAAAGTAGTCAATAGTAAAAGCAACTTACTTTATGAATATCCAATAGGAAAAGGGTAGTTAAAACATAAGTTAAAAGGTAACTAAGTCAAGTATGCTTTAAATATGCAAACTCCTCCCTGCTTCTGAAAGAAAAGGAACGCGACATGAAGCTCTTGGCAAGAGTTTGAATAACACAAAGAAGTAAGGGCACACACAAAGGTAAGGTTCTAATGATAATTTTAATGCATGACCTTAATGAAACTTGTAGGTTTTTAGGTAAGGATTTCATTTCTACCATTGTTTGTTTGTAAAGAAGCTTGAAAAGTCTTCTTTATTCTTCTTACAGCATCGCTCTGTTTTTTAAATAAGGAAGAAAAAAATATATTTTACATAGTTTGAAGTTAAAGAGTTGTTCTTTGTTAACTTGACAAGTTAGTCTTAGTAAATTATACTCATTTGATGTGTAGATTAGAAATTTCAAGTGGTGTTATATGGTTGTTTGGAGGGGCTGTTTTGATGTTACGTACTTATAAAAATGATGATGAGTTTATGAATCATGATTGATAATTGGTTGTTTGAAGTCTATGTAAGATGGTAAAATTTGTGATCACATTCTTAGTTGAGAAATTTTCAAGAAATGTTTATAATGAAGACAACACTATTCTTTTATTTTGATTAAGTGGTTGTACAAAGTAGTAAATGATACTTATGTTTTAATAATTTAATGAGTGATGTAAAGATTAGATAAAGTTGTGAACTTTAACTTGGTTACTCAATTCCAAGTTATAATTTAAGTTGTTTGTTGAATAGGTCTCTTTATGGTTATGTGGAAATTGAGAG
Source organism: Gastrolobium bilobum (assembly GCF_033153095.1). Classification (NCBI taxonomy): domain Eukaryota; kingdom Viridiplantae; phylum Streptophyta; class Magnoliopsida; order Fabales; family Fabaceae; genus Gastrolobium; species Gastrolobium bilobum. The sequence continues at coordinate 105,987 of NW_026899405.1, read as the reverse complement.
TTTGATAAGGTATAGGTTAAAATTAAGAGAATCTACACATGAAAAGGCTAAAAAGAAAGATATGAAATTTTGATGGTATACGGAAGTTTTGGTTGTGTCATATTGTATTGGTACTAAGTATGTGACTAAATGAAATCATAAATTATATGTAAATTGGGAATGATAAGTAAGTGTAAGTTAAAAAGAAATTATTTGAATGTTATATATGTACTTGTGAAGTTTTAGAATTTTGTTATGATTATTTATGATTTTACGTTAAATATTATAAGTTGATGTGAATAGTAATTATTAAGAAAAGGTATGAAAATTCATGATATTAGAAGGGATATAAGTCGATTTATAAAAGGTATAAGTATGGATCTTGGAATTATATTATTTAATGTTGAAGAGTATGTATGGTATTTCCTTTATATGTTAAGTAAGTAAAATTGTGGGATATGTTTGTATGAATTAAGATTATGGAATTAAGCAAGAAAATTAGAAAAGTTAATTTATATGTTTAGATGAGCTTCGACCATATATGGTGAAAAGGTATAATATATTTTGTTTAATGGGAATGAACAATTAGTAGCAAATGCCAAGTGTGATTGAATATGATACAAGTATGTTTGGAGTGTGATTATTGATATTTCATCTCCATGATGAATTTAGTGATTATATGTTCGATTGTTAAGAATTATGTAGACTATGAACATATGACAAGGTTGTCTATGTTTATGAAAAATAATTGGATTGTTAAGCATTATGTATGGTAAAAATATTTATAAGAAGTTAGTGGTTTAAAGAATTAGTTTAAGGGTCTATTATGACTTGTATTTTAAAGGGAAGTATGTATGTCATGTATTTTATTAATAAAGAATTGTTGGAATCACTAAGTTAATGAACATTTATAACCGAAAGAATGTTGGTTACTATAAATAATATAATAAACTATCATTAACGGTATGTTAATTATGGTACCAGTGAAAAGCAAGAGGTGTGAATCCCAGAGATTCGAACCCTGCAAGACGGACTACATGTGGATAGCTAAATTCATAGACTTCATAAAAAACCAGTTGCAGAAACAGAAAGCATTCAGGTAAGCTTTCGATTTAGGAGTTTTCTCCGTCTTTGTTGTTCCGCCATTATCAGTGGCGATTATGGTTTCCGTAAGGATATAACTGTTGTTAATATTGATACTTTGCATATATGCATTCATATAGTGCATGCATATGATGTTATTTATGATATGATAAGTTAATCTGATACGATCTTTAATGGGATACAGTCTTGGAAGTATAAGTTATGTTTTACGAACAGTGGAAATAGGTAAGGATATGATCACGGTGTACATAAGGTATGGCCGAGGAAACTTTAGTTTTTTGATCATTATAAGTATGTTAGTAGATATGATAAGATATATTGTAAGATGATACTACGAGAACAAGAGGAAAACCTAATGGGTATATAAGATATGAACATACTTAAGATTCAGGAGAAAATATGATATAAGAACAAGTAAGAATTATCAGAAAAGAAATACGATATGAAACTGTTAATATGGATTATATGGTGTATTCTATGTTTGGTACTTGATATTTTCTTGCAGGAAGTGGACTCTTGGGTGGAGACTGCTCCATAAACCCCAAGTTTATTGAGATTTATTCTCACACCGCGTTATGGGGACATTTTTCAGGTATCGCAGCTATTGGCGACCGTTTTAAGGGCAAGAAGCCCGTGGTTGATGAGTAGATCTGAGCATATATGTTATCTGCTTACTTTGGGAGTTTGCTGTGTATAAATGTTACTATAGTTTGGCTGTATGATATTTTGATGAGGCATAGTTATCAGATAGTCTTTTTGAGGGTGGACTAGCCTACATGTAGATGTGTATATTTATGATAGTAGGGTGTATCATGTATATGTAGGCTAACGTAGGATTTTATAGTTATGGCATATAGCCATCTTTTGATGTGATGTATCTATAGTTGTGGATTGTGACTGTATGTAGTTTTCGATATGTTTTGGAATTGTTGTTTATCAGGTGTGTGTATTTGGTGGGATTGTAGTCCCTGGAAAGGTTCAATTTACAGCAGTCATGCTGTCCATTTTTCTGTCAGGAATAATACAAGTTATTATATTCGGGCAGATATTAGTGACTGTTTATAGTTGCTAATTAATAATTAAGTAATCAGAATAAAATAGAAATTAATAAGATTGAAAGGTAATTATGTAATAGACTTTAAAAAGGAAAAAAATTACGTTACTTAGTCTGCGGTAATCTGTAGTGATTTAATATAAGTAAAGTCTTCCGCTAATTAATTAACTAAGTTAAGTTTTATGACCATAAAGTTAGGTAACAAATCGGCTCGAGACGGGGTGTTACATTTATGGTATCAGAGCAAAAGATTTAGGGAAAATTTAGAAAAGTCTAAAAAAATTATGAAATTTTGTTATGTATTACCTTTAGGTTTGTCTATATTTGTGAATTGTAATTTTATCTTGATGTACTTATATTATCATTAAAGTTTGAGTCTGATCAACTCATTTTTTTCTTTTAACATGTGCAGTGATAAAATGAATTTCAAAAATCAGATGAGAATGAGAGGTAGATCCTTGGAACAGGTAGCGGCTGAAGTAGATGATGTTAAGATAAAGATAGCTACAGTTAAGAAAATGATACAAGAGATGTGGTGCGAGATCATGCAAGAATTTAAAACTTAGTATGTTGGTAGTGGAGGATCTGTACAAGATACCAGAGAGTTGGATGAGCTATTTCAGGATAATATGTCTGTTGAAAATTATTTTGCCAAATTCTCTGAAATAGCAAGGAGTGTCATTAGCAGAGGAGCATTATCTGACCCTGAGAGCTTAGCAATTAAATTTAGAAATGGTTTGGATAGTATGATTGCTGAGCAGATTTCGGGTGATTATCTATATGACTTTAAGGCTTCGGTGGCAAGGTGTTTTGAAGTAGAACACGAGTTACTGATGCAAAAAAATTCTAAGGAATTCAATTCTAAGATGAATGTTATTAATAGAGAAATTAAGAAAGGAGAATTCAGTGCTGTTAGATGTGACCTTTGTGGTAAATTTCATGATGGTGTCTGTTGGTATCTGCAGCATACATGTTACAAGTGTGGTGAATTAGTCCACTTCAAATTATGATCATGACTTGGAAACTTCAAAAACAATATAACGTGTTGCTTTTTCTTTCAATGATTTTAAATTGCTTTTTGACATGAGATTATTTCTCTTCCTTCACTGAGGAATTCCTTTTAAAAAGATTTCTACAGCTTTTCTAACAAACAAAACTAGTGAATCTGAAGACACAAACAACATCATACCTAATAAACTGTTTTCTTTAACTAGCATGAGCGTTTTCGAAAAGATTGGGACAGAAAAGGGAATGAGGAAGATATATAATGCAACTTTGAAATTGTTAGTCATTTCTTTGGTCAAAAAGACGTGTTACTTGATGTCAAAGGAAAAAGTGAGGAGTGGTGAAATCAAAGAGTAACCATTTTCAAAAGGTTAACTTTTCAAGCATATGGCTAAAGGCTTACACTCCAAACTCCAAAGCACACCTAACCAAGACAAAAAGGTGCCGGCCACATAAGTTTTCTCTCTTCCTTTCTTTTTCTTATTTTACGGATGGGAATGTAAGAAAATAATTGTTGTACTATTTCTCAATCAACCACAACAATAATCTATCATTTTTGTCTCTCTTTTTTTCTTTCAATTCTTGCATGTTGTTTTCTTTGATTTTCATTTTTTTTATTCTTTTATGTAAACATTCCCATTTATACTATATCTAATGTAAGTATATGTTCAATTGTTTCTATCTACCGGAAATGAAAGAAAGAAAGAAAGCCAACGTTTTCTTATTATAAGACAGTGGGTGGATTTTCTTAGGACAATTTGGATATATATTCACACTAAAAAGAGTGGCAAAAAAGTTTAGTTTTCCAAAACTCAAATTTAGCAATTCTTTGAACTTAAAATTTCTTTGATATCAAAATAAAAATAGACTCAAAGATCTTTTCAATGAGGAACAGTTTGCTTAAATAGATAAGAAATGAAGAAGATATTTTGAGTAATGGAGATCAAGCCAGGTTGCATAATTAAAATGTCACTAGGGGTGATGGGGCAACAAATTTTTTATATGAAATCACATAGATTTCCAAAAGCTAATCCATAAATATGCTAAAAAAACCAACCAACACAGAACCCACCACAATTTCTCTTACAAAAATTTACTATAACGACATATGTTTTATGAAGTCCAAGTGTCTTAACTTATTTTTACAGTGTAAAGTGTTAACAAAATGAGAGTGGACTTCTTATAAAAGAAAAATTGAATAAGAAGGAATGAGACTACTGTGATATAATAACCCTAATGTTATAAATTCAAAAATTGAGGATTATTGTGAAGACCTTAGGATCATAAATGGAATGAGGATGAAATTCTAAGAAGTTTGATATCCATATTGATGGTATTTCACACAGATGGATTTTCATATGTTATTTTGACTACTGACACAGTAACAATCAGTATAATAGCTCCAATTGAGCAAATTTGAGTTATAGAGTTATTTTGATGATATGAGTATCATAGATGATGTTAGTATATGATTTGATGAAGTTTGATACCTATATTGAGGTATTTTGGAAAAGTCACTTTTGCCAGGTATTTTGTACTACTGTAGATGAAAAAGATGAAAAAATGAAAAGAAAGACGAATATATGCCTAACAAGTCATAATTAGACCAATAATGTTAAAGTTAAGGAGATTATCAAATCCGGGTATAGTTAAGAACACCAGTGAAGTATACAGTGCAATTAAACAACTGTAAGTGGATCTGTGATCTACTAATCAAATTTTTAAGTTAGGAACATGATATTAGACAAAATTAATATTAATTACTTAAATTTTGAGTCATGGAGGTTCCGGGTGGGAAAATTGATAACGATTCAGATAAAAAATACACCGGTTGTCACTAAAGGACAGAAAGTCACTTAAGTGACTTGGTCAAAATCCTAGAAGACTAGGCAACCCTCCCAAACACTCCCATCATTCGCCCACTCTCTCTCTCTACCCTTTGGAGATTCAAATTCTCTCCTCCTTCTCTCTAGCTTTCCACCCCCAAAACTCCCTCAAATCACCAAACATTCTTCACCAAAGTTGTTCCCCTCATCATCCTCTTCAAGAATATCTTATTTTTATTTTGAAAAGCCAAAATTTTCATGGGTCTTCCTCTCCATACGGCAGCGTGTTCATGGTTTCTTCAAGCCATGGTGATGGTGCTTTGAGTTCTACTTGAAGAACACCACTTTGATGCTTATTTCCCTATATTCTAGTGTAAGTTTCTTGAGTTTTCTTCTTGAAAAATCTCACCTTTGTGTTGTGTTCTTGAGTTCTAACCTTGAGTTTTCTTAAAGGTATGTTCTTTGTGGAAAGAAAGCATGCTTGCTTGAGAAAGATGGGAGCTTGAAGCATTGGTGCTCACTTGAAGATGTAAGCATGAAACCTTGGAAAATTGGTGACAAAAATCCCACCACCACCACCACCTAAACAATTCAGCCAACATGAGTTCTTAAGGGAGTTTATATATTAAATTGATAAAAAGTGGTTCTTGAGGTTGTTAAGTTTGGACAATCATTAGTAGGACTAACGGAAATGTTAAAAATGAAACCTTTAAGCTTAAAAATGTTAATTTTGATTAAGGAATGGATTTAAACTCTAATGACACTATTATGTCAAATCTGTCCTAAATAGTATAATTAGGATTGTATGTTTAAAATTTAATTAAATGGTGGATTAGTAGACTAATTAAGTGTAGGACTTAATTAAGTGAAGAAATGGTAAAGTAAACAAGTTAAAAACCGTAATTCTTACACCCTTGCAATCCGGCCAAGTGAGAGCAACTTAGGGTTAGTATTTTAAAATTAGTTCAAGACCTAACTAGGACACAAATCTAGGGTTTAAGTGAAGTGGACCATGCATAATGTATTAATTAATTATAAAAACCCTAAAAATGGACCTAATTAGGGTTTAGAAGCACTAATTAGGTAATTAGTGAACTTAATGAACTAAGAGCTAATGTGGAATTGTGTAATGCATAAGTGACCTAATAATATAAAAACCCTAAAATTAAAGTAACATAGGGTTTCTAATCAAGGATAATTAGGGTTTACTAATTAAACCTAATTATGGAGTTAGTTGACAACCTAAGTTTAAGACTAGCTTATGGACACATGACCATGTAATGTAATGAAAGAAAATCATGAGGATTCACCTCCTATAGGTTCGCCCATGTAGGGAATCATTGGGGTTTTAGATGCAAAATTATGTGGAAGCATGATTTAGGGTTCATTGGGTGTCCAAACCTTGAATCAACTTGTAAAGTTAAAATCTAACCTAGGGTTTTCATATGGTTACATGCTCGGCCTTGTGAGGATATGGGGAGTTGAAGAGTTGAAAAATAATATAAGTACCTTAGTGGCCCTAGAATGTGGTTCTAAGGTTGTGCGAAGTGTGGGAAATATGTGGTTGTTAGAATAACTTGTGAATACTTCATAATGCACTACAAATATGTAATTAAGTATTAAATGGTCTAGACTTGTAATGGGCATATTATTGGCATATAAGTATGAAAAGTGGAACATGTAAATGATTGAGTCTTAGATATGACTTGATTAATTAATATGTAATTAATGATGTGAATGGTTCCTACTCTAGGTGTGCCTAGAGAACCTTGCACTTGAGGATTGTATTGGAGCATACATATTATATTGGAGGGTGGGCTTGTGCTAAGCTCCTGGTTTTGGTTGCTCCTCTCTCTTGTGGCCCCACCATGATGGTGGGTATTATGGTAGAATTATATGAAAGTATGTGATATGTGGTATATGTGCATTCATTCACATTTATATAGGTATTATATGATTCTTGATGTTTTGATGATGTATGGTATGAGGTTCTTGGCCAGTGAATATGTATGTAGGCTGCCTATGGCTTGACCTGGGAGTGATTTCATACTACAGTTTGTGTTGACTGTCTATGGCTTGACCCTGGAAGTCACACTAGGCATGTTGGACATGTCAGTTAACTATTCTTGGGAAGAGCCCATGAATAGTTAACCAGAGGATGATGTATAATGCTATGTTTATGCTGTATATTTGTATATATGCTTTATATTTGACTTGTCTTGCAGGAAGTGGGCTCAGGAGATTAGAGGATCCTCTAAGAACCTTGAGCTTACTGAGATATTGTTATCTAACCCCTTTTTGGGGACATCATTTCAGGTACCCCAGGTAGCAGTGTGCAGTCTAAGGGCAAGGGCCCAGCTATGAAATATTGGATTGAGGCTGTTGTTTATTTGATACTGTTATGTTGTTATGTGGCATGTGTAGTGTTTTGACATGCCTATTTAGTTTATTTTGAGACTATGTTGCTGTATGTAATAATGCTCAGGATTGTTATTAATTGAGCTTCTGGATTATGGTTGTAGTTGTTACAAGTTATATTAGATGCATGTGAAGAAGACATATAGACATAATGTATGAATTTGTTAATTTAGGCACGAAGCCATTATGTATGTACTGACCCTACATGGGGATTGCAGCCCGTGTATGAATTGCAAGCTGTCTGTTATGTAACTGTTTGTCTATCAGGTGTGATGGTGCGTGAAATTCTTATCTCCCAATTTTCGTTAAACAGTTGTTATGCTATTCGTGAGACTTTGGCAGGAATGACACATGTTGTCATATCTGGTTAGTCAATGGCCACTAATACTGGCTAATGGAATTAATTAGTAGTTGTATATTATAGATGTACGCTTTCGCGGTATCTCATGTGAACGTTTTTAGAAATTGTTGGACATGTTGTTTATTTGATACTGTTATGTTGTTATGTGGCATGTGTAGTGTTTTGACATGCCTATTTAGTTTATTTTGAGACTATGTTGCTGTATGTAATAATGCTCAGGATTGTTATTAGTTGAGCTTCTGAATTATGGCCGTAGTTATTACAAGTTATATTAGATGCATGTGATGAAGACATATAGACATGATGTATGGATTTGTTAATTTGGGCACAGAGCCATTATGTATGTACTGACCCTATATGGGGATTGCAGCCCGTGTGGGACTTGTAAGCTGTCTGTTATGTAACTGTTTGTCTATCAGGTGTGATGGTGCGCGAAATTCTTATCTCCTAGTTTTTGTTAAACAACCGTTATGCTGTCTGTGAGACTCTGGCAGGAATGACACATGTTGTCATATCTGGTTAGTCAATGGCCACTAATACTGGCTAATTGGATTAATTAGTAGTTGTATGTTATAGATGTACGCTTTCGCGGTATCTCATGTAAACGTTTTCAGAAAAAGTTTTGGAAAAAGTTTATTCGTATTTTTACAAGACATTTTTTAATTATTCAATAAAATATTTCGCTATGTATGCTATAATATCATGATGTTAACAACCGAAGTACTACGGGGTGTTACAGAGGCAACCTACAACGATCACACATAGGATCATCAATTCACTTGTATATCAAGTTGAAATGCAACACAATACACTTCCTCACTCCCACACAAAGGGTTCGCCAATTAAGGCCTTAAATACCTAACCATGTTTTTAATTTTATTTCAACGTTTCTATGGCTTCCTAAGCCCATGACAACACCATTTCAAGTCCACGACTTTATTAAATTAAACTCAACATCATTTTTCCTAAATTTTCTCTTTTAGGCCAAAATCAACACTTAGGCACATCCAATGATTTTGCTTCCAATTCACATATATTACACAATCACACAACCTATTTAAACTTAGTTCAAACCATCATAACATCAATTATAACAACTTTGCATCATCCTTCCTCATTTTCCATCATATGGCCGAATTGTACATGCCCCATCACCAAAAGATTTTCAATTCAATTCCACACATTCAACACACCATAAAACATACAATTAACTACTACAACTACTCCACAAATCAATTCCCAATCACACAACAATCTCAATTCACAAAGTCATGCTCATCAATCTCAAAATTTGCCTAAGTTGCAAAACTTTTTCTCAATAAATTTTATGAGCTCAATCATCATAAAACATCATTCTAAGACACATTTATCTAATACACATTTTTAATTTGAGTCCCCAACCACATCAATTCACACACACATAGCTTAGGGTTTTCAAAATCAAATCACAAAGTTCATCCAATAATAAATTGTGAAACTTACCTACAATCAAGGCTTAGGACTCTTCCAAGTAATACCCAAACAATGGCTTGAGCAACAACTCCAAGAACACTAATTTTCTCCAAAATTTTGTGGGAATAGGTGTGGATTTTCTCCCAAAATAGAGAGTTTCAAGGGTTGCGAATGATATGATTGGGTTTGGATAATCGTTTACTTAAAGTTTCAAGTAGTGGAAGTTGGATTTTGGTGGATATATGATCAAGAAACCAAGCAACCAAAATTTCCCCCTCCAACGGTGATGGCTCAATTTTGAGAGAGAATTGGTGAGGAGAGAGTGAATAGTGGTTGATGGCTTATGTGTCCTAAGTCACTTAAGTGGGTGGGTCCCACTTGACACCTCACTCAATTCAAATTATTTCAAATCTCCCACTTAAACCACCAATATCTAAATAATTCCTTGATTATTTAAAAACTCCAAATTTTAACATCACCAAAATCCTTTAATTTCCCTTGAGCAGATGAATTTGGAGTTTTCCGGTCAATCGATAAAATCACAATTTTAAGCTATTATGTGCATTGTGGGCACGTTTCTCCAAAAACCCTAATTTTAATCAAATTTCATCAGTAATCATAATTCTCAGTCTTGTATACCTTTTCCAACTTATTTCCAAACCTAGAGCTTAAATTTCATTCGGCACGCTTTTCGGTGCAACTGTACCGCTGTATTTTTACCCGCTAAAAACACTATTAATCAAATTTCCTGAAACTTTCATAACCACTCAATTTTTCGTTCTGAATCCATTTTTAATGTTAGTTTTCCCATTTGAGACCTTCCACTAACATTTCATTGTCTAGGGTTACGTGTTTGACAATTTACCGTTTTACCCTTTTTACGTATTTTGATTCAAAATTCGGGATTTCCACTAATCATACCCTTTAATCCTTATTTTTATTGTAATTATAAGTTTTAAAGCTATGAGGTGTTATATATGATGTAGCCACACAAGAAGAGTAATGACATATCAAATTAACAAGATTATTAGATTAAGAGCAACAAGGAATAATTAGAAGAGCAACACCAAGATCAGAGACAACAAACCATAGACAACATCTAAGAGAAGCTCAATATCATAACCACGGTGAAAAATGATCAAAACCAACAAAGTGTCAAGCATTGTCATATCCAATAAGTCAAAGCATCAAGCTCAAGTAAAAATCCAAGATACAAGTCATAAAGCTAAGTCTAAAGTTATATTTAGAATACATCTTTAGGACTTAGAATATATGTGAGGGTATATAGTAGATTGCATTGCATGAGCTCAAAGATTTTCTCAAAGTAAACGTGTTTTTCACAAATGGAGAGGGAAGATTTTCGTCAAAAGAGGGGAGAAAGAGAGAGACTCACGAAGGATGAGGGGAAATGTGAGTAGACAGAAAGAGTCTTGCAACTTTTGACTAAATTTGAAAATATATACAAGTCAAATACTTTTTTACCTTTCATGATCCACTCACACCCAACCACTAACTTAGTGTATTTACTTGCGATTTTTGGCTCTTAAAATTATGAAATGGTTTCCACTAATTTATTTTTAAGTTTTGGGTAATTTTCTTAATTGCATTTTTACCCCAAAATTTTCACGATTAGAACTTTTACCCTGAAAAGTCACTTAATTTAAATAATTTGACTTTTAAAATCTAATTAACCTCTTTTAATCATTAATTAATTTCTAATTATCCAATTTAACTATTTAGGTTATTATAGTCACGACTAGAGCCACCCACCACAGTGTCGACTAGAATGACCAATCACGGTCCCAACTTGAGCAATCTACCACGAACTCAAATATCATGGAAGACCCGAAGCATTCAAACCTAACTAGAGAGAAACACCAGACAAACTTCAGTCAACAATGCAGAAGAACCAAAGCATCTGAGCATGATATTAGCAGGCTTTCATGCATGATTAGAAAAATACATCAAATAAACTTCGATAAATAATTCTCACGACTTGTAGCATCCGAAGGGAATACCAAGGGCCACCAAGTCCAATGAAGACACATCAGTCATAATTCTCAAGACTTGAAGATCCAAAGGGAATAAAATGGGCCACAAGCACAATAAAGACACACCGATCATAATTCTAAAGACTTAAAAGCATCCAAAAGGATTACAGAGGGCCACCAAGCACAATAAAGACACATTGGTTATATTTCGACCAATGAAAGAAGACCACCACATGTTCATTTTCTACTTCAAAAGGGGCTTACAAACTTAAGACTATGGCAGATGAAGCCAAGTCAAAATAAGAGCCGAAGCGAGAAAAATTGAGGTTGTAACAGCCCGTTACGTAACGATATTGTTAACATTGATTATGATATTAAGCGCAGTTACAATCACAACAGTTTATTTAAAAATACGAGTAAACTTTTTCCTTTTCATTACGTAAGCATTTGAAAATAATATAAAACGTAATGATAGAAACTGTGATCATAACTGAAGTCTATGCACGGAATTAACATTACACATGCTTAACTATCATACCATATTGGTTTTGAGTTGCTAAAAAGTTCTCATAAACCAACTTAGCATAAAACTTGCTTTTCCACTTTTCCTAACACTGAACATGCTTCTGTCCTTTCACTATTGGGAATGATCCACACATTATTAGTTCCCCATCTTTTAGTATGTTAAAATAGATTCAATTACCTTTCCAACAAGGTAACACACACCTCATTTGGAGTTCTATAACTCTGGATACGCTCACCATAAGTTGATCCCTCAAAACTGTAAACAAACTCTAAACAAAATAGAACCGCATCTTATAAATTAAACTGTTAATGATATATATGCTCAATGGTACTAAAACTTTATCATGTTATAGCCCGATGTGTTAGCTTCATATAGGTCCAAGCCTCACTCGATTTGGAGCCCTATAGCTCAAGTTATACCCATTTTACTAAATCATGTATGAGTTGGGAACGTGTGACGTTCCCTATACATATAAGTCATTCTTTAGGGCCATTCTCATGAGTTGTTCCCCTTTTGGGTCGTTCCCACCATTTGAACATAAGGCATTATCATCCCCTAAAACAAAGTCGTTCTCGTCCCTGCTATCAGAACATCACTTCCAATTTTAACATTTCAAAGTTCAGCAGCATTAGTTCTAATCCAGACTGGGAGTGATCAACTGCCCAGAAAATTCTTAATTTTGCATACAAGAAACTAGATTCCCGAGGATTTAATTTGACATATCATAAGCCTAATTTGAGTAAGAAACGAGGGAGATATGAATTTTTGAAAACCATTGACAGAGGCTGCGTTCTACAGTGCGAAACAGAGTAGTCTGTACTCATTTGAAAACTGGGCAAGTTTTACTACTCCGAATGATACCAAATTTTCATAAAACATAGCTGACATCTCAAGCTTCAAAATGATATATTACACATATCTATTGGACCTCTGTGGAGAAAGATATGCTCTCCCAAAGTTAGCCTAAAAACGGCCATTTTAGTATAAATTTCGGCGGCACCTCTTTTGTTTATTCAATGTATCTCACTTTATCAAAAGTGTGTTATTATGCCTCAATGGTACCTAATAGACAAGGGTGGTACTCAAGGACCAACAATGCCTTGGTGCTCTTACAACCCACAACAATGTAACATATTCTTATCCATTTATGATTCATTACATACTTTATCAAAACTTAGAATTATTACAATCATATTGTCCCATTTGCTTGCATTCTTACAATAGATACATAATCATAACTTAAAATAGGCCTATTTTCCTTTCATCACATACATGCAGTACATATTACACAAGGTCCATGAGTTCACAATTATAATTTTCCAAATGATAAATAATACAATTAAATCCTCCAAAGTACAACATGATAAATCAACAACTAGACTTAGGCAAAATATGGCATGAACAAATATGACAATATGCATAATCCTAAATCCATATAAAATGTTCATGCCCTAAGTCTAGCCTATGCCAAAGTGGCCTCAAAATGCAAAATTCCTCCAATCTCCAAGTGCTCATCCTATGGGCCTCTTGCCCACAGCTCCAGTCTCACTGCAACTACCTGAAATAATGCCCCAAATACGGGGTGAGATATACGAATATATCTCTGTAACCCAGAGGTTCTAGAGATCACTCCGCCCAATGGCTCACTCAGATATAATGTACAATAACGAATCATAACAGCCAAAATGGGATAAAGTAAGGGATTTAGTGAAGTAGGGATGCATAGGGAGTAAAAATACGATGAAGCTGAAATGGTCGAAGCCAAAACCATGCAACATCCGGCCCATTGGCCTCGGCATATAGCCTATGGGTTCTCATCCAAGAATGTGTTCCCGGAACATCATCTAAGGCACCCTCCATCCAATACACCTGAGACATTCCTAGAGTGCTCCTTAAAGGATAACAGCTCTATGGCCCCAGGCCAACTGAAACTCCCTCACGGAGACCTATCCAGTGGAAGTCCGTAACGCCCGAAGGCAACTATCTACTGGCCAGAGATACAGTACACTCTATTTACCCCATATATATATATATATATATATATATATATATACATATGCATGAGCATGTGATAATCACATCATTGAACATACAACTTTCCAACCACCCCAATGGGCATGGTGGAGCACACACAGGGATTAACCCAAGTACCAAGGGATTACCTGTTAGAAGCTTCCAAACTAGGTAGCTTTAAGAGTTAGTCCTCTACAATCGTGTCCGAGGGAGGCCACCTACAATGATCGCACACACATGATTGTTAATTAACTTGTCCAACAAGCACCACAAAAAACATATTGCAATCCCTCCATCACACTATAGGTTCGACCACAAGGCCCAAAATGTTACCCAATGTGTTTCAATCACACCCAATCAACTCCATGGTTACACAACCTTTCTCAACACCAATATAATTCTCATTTACCTTACATTATCACTTAGCATCACGTTCCCCTAATCGTTCCCTTTAGGTCGAAAATACATATCAAGGGGGACAAGGTTTTTCACTCAATTCATATGCATTACACACTCATTTTACCTTATTATTAATGATTCAGGCATCCATAACTCATTTACATCGTTCCTCAACACCTTGTTTTACAAGAACTCCAAGTTAATCCATCAAAATTTGTCTAAGTTATCAAACTTTATCACAATAATTTTTATTGGTTCATTCATCATCATTCATCATTGTGAGCATTAAATTTCAAAGGGACACTACCATTACATGCCTCCAACTGCCTCAATCCACTCACAACTATTCAAAATCTATACCTATTTACAATCTATCATCAAATCAAGTCAAGGGTTAGAACACTTACCACAAATGATCTCCAAGAACTCCTAGGATGTGTTTTCAAGCACAACAAGCCAAGCCACCTCCAATGGCCCACCAAAGCTTCAAAACCACCACTTTATTAGGGGAGTATCTCTTCACATAGTGCTCCTCACTTTAAAATAAGGGTAGCAATGTGTTCCTCTCAAAATTTTACACAAGTTTGGCTTTGGAATCGTTCGATTTCGTTGAGTGTAGCTTGAGTTATGAATTTCTCAAGTTTTAACTCATTTCTTCAATGGTGGAAGGGGGCTGCGGGTTTTGATGGAGAAAGTGAGGAAGATGATGCACTCTCACTATTTGTCATGTGCCCTAATATCTCACTTAAGTGAGGTAGGCCCCACAAGTGCCACCTCATTTAAAATCACTCAAACACATCACTAATCTTCAATTAACTCTCAAATCATCCAAGTAATTTATGTTCTAATCATCAAATCATCATTTTAACATTCACCAAAGTGATTTAATAATTACCTTAACATTATTTTTGGATTTCCAATAACTTTTTTCAAACTACATTTTCTCCCAAAAATAACTATATGACGTTCCCCACCTAGGAACGTCGTTTCCTCCATGAGAACTTTGTTCCCCCCTTTGGGGACAACTTACTGAATATTATTCCCACCATGGGAACATCGTTCCCCCTTTGGGAACAACTTACTGAATACCATTCCCACCATAGGAACAACCTGCTGAATGTCGTTACCACTTCAGGAACGACCATTATTTATCAATTTTTTTCAAAAAATGTCTAACCACTCCAAATTTCTTTTTGAATCCATTTCCATCATTAGTTTCATCAAATCAAATCTAATTTTATCATCTCACATACTAAGGTTAGGTATTTGCCAAATTATCATTTTACCCTTCGTGTGTATTTTTACCTGGATTCCAAGTTTTTTACTAAATAAACCCTCTAACCAACATTTTAACTATAATTAAGTGTTTTAAAACTACGAGGTGTTATAGAGGTCAAGTTAAAAAGGCAAAAACTGCCTCCCCAAACTTAAGACTGTGGTAGATGAAGCCAACTCCAAATAAGAGCCGAGGCGAGAAAAGTAGGGCTTAAGTTAAAAAGGTGAAAATCGCCTCCCCAAACTTCAGACTGTGGCATATGAAGCTAAGTTAAAATAAAAGTTGGGCTCAAGTTAAAGAGGTGAAAATCACCTCCCCAAACTTAAGACTATGGCAGATAAAGCCAAGTCCAAATAACAGCCAAGGCGAGAAAAGCTGGGCTTTTTAGTTAAAGAGACAAAAATTGCCTCCCCAAACTTTAGACGATGGCAAATGAAGCTAAGTTAAAATAAAAGTTGAGGCAATAAAAGCTAGGCTCAAGTTAAAGAGGAAAAAACCACCTCTTCAAACTTAAGACTGTGGTCGATGAAGCCAAGTCAAAATAAGAGCCGAGGCGAGAAAAATTGGGGTCAAGTTAAAAAGGCAAAAATTGCCTCCCCAAACTTAAAATTGTGGCAGATGAAGCCAAGCCCAAATAAGAGCTTAGGCGAGAAAGTAGGGCTCAAGTTAAAGAGGTGAAAATTGCCTCCTCAAATTCAAGACTGTGGCAGATGAAGCCAAGTCCAAATAAGAGCCAAGGCGAGAAAAGCCGGGCTCGAGTTAAAGAAGAAAAAATTGTCTCCCCAAACTTTAAATTGTGGCAGATGAAGCTAACTTAAAATAAGAACCAAGGCGAGAAAAGTTGGGCTCAAGTTAAGGAGGCAAAAATTGCCTCTTCAAACTTAAGATCGTGGCAGATAAAACCAAGTCAAAATAAGAGCTGAAGCGAGAAATACCAGGCTCAAGATAAAGAGGCGAAAACTACTCCCCAAACTTAAGACTATGGCAGATGAAGCCAACTCAAAATACGAGCCGATGCGAGAAAAATTGGGCTTAAGTAAAGAGGCAAAAATTACCTCCCCAAACTTAAAGACTTTGGCAAAAGAAGCCAAGTCAAAATAATAGCCAAGGCAAGAAGAGCCGGGCTTAAACTAAAGAGGCAAAAATTGCCCCCCACAAACTTAAAACTTTGGCGAAAGAAGCCATGTTACAATAAAGTCATACATAAGCTTAGGCAAAATAAGCCTGGCTTAAACTGAAGAGGCGAAAACTGCCTCCATAAACTCTAAACTTTGGAAAAAGAAGCCAAATTGCAATAAAGTCAAAAGTAAGCCAAGACAAAGTAAGCCAGGTTTAATCGATGAAGGCCTACAACGATATGTTCCAGCTAAATAACTCAATCCAAGGTCTAACCCATGAGTGCTCCAAGAGAGGTACAAATTGGGGCCAAGGCGTAATTACTACCCCCGTAGATACTATACGCCATGGCAAAGCAAGGTGGATTCAAATAGCATAACTAAATACGAAAAGATGCATAAGGCCATGAGTTATGTCCAAATAAGTTAACATAAAAGGCATAACTATACCAAAAAGGGACAAAAGCCATCCTCTTGGACAACCCCGATAGGTCGACTCATAAACCTGGTTCAGCATGAGGAGGCCGAAAAGATCATAAGAACGTGAAAGGAGCGTGAATGCTAGTACCCCGGTAAGCCCAAACAAGGCAGCGTAGAGGCACGGACACGACGACCTATAGAAAGACCAGCTAGTCCAGAACCATACCTCGTCCAAGAAAGCCGAAGCATTAGAAGCACTAGCGAAACTATAAGTAACCAGACACATGGGACCAAGGTTTGACACAGAACACAGATCTTGCCACATCAATAAGAAGTCATTTGCAAATGAAAGGCATGAAAGGCGGCCCAAGAACACCCAACAAACTTTAGCTAAAGATGAACTAAGATTTGGCCAGGGTGTAAGAAAAATACTGTAGCTCGGTCACACAACTATAAGGGATCCTCAGACTAAATGGACTCGAATATGATCGAGATGCGCTAAAGAACACTACAGTTCGAATGCTCAGACTGCCGGACTGGGGGGCACGTGTAGGAACGCAATCGTCAAAATTGAACAAGGAAAAGCAAAAGATTTTAGCTCAACATAACCTTGGCAACCCAGACCAGGGAAGCCGGCCAAGACATAAATGCTAGAAAGTAGAAGAACAAAAACAACGAAACCCAAAAAGGCAGGGATTACACCTCGGACAAGGCGAGCCAAAGAAAGTTTAGCTACTCTCTAGCAGGACCTCGACCAATAGGTGGAGGGAGGGATACCATAGAAGCATCTTCAGTACTCGGCTTAGGAAACCCGGCACACTTCAAAAGTCGAGTTAAAACTTGAATCATGGAGCACAAAAAGAAAGTTGCTCAGTGCGAACCATGAAGTATTCGGAGAACGGAACTCAGCAAGTCTGATTTTGAAAGTGGACATGGACGCTGGCCGAAAGTGCCAACTTGGTTAAACTAATAAGAAAGGTTTAATCCCGGATAATGATTGTTGGAGAAAAAAGATAACTCTATCAACATGGAGACAACAACTATTACACCCCAGAAGCCTTGACATCCAGATTATCGGGTTGGGGGCAACTATTATAGACCTAACATAAAGGCCCACATTTAGAATGCCCAAGTAGGGCAAACAACTAAGAGTAAAATTAATGAAAGATTTCTTAATTATATTAATCCTAGTGCGATAGCAATGGATCAAGTATTGGACCCCCAAAAGTTCACTACTCACTGGTAAACTCAATAAGTAAAAGGAAAATATTATAAGTATGCGCACTTTCGTACCCTCTATCTCTTAGTTGTCACTGTGCACACACCCCACCCTTTGACTATACTGTAATTATAGTGCATAATGATCCGCTATTCTATAAGGTACCTCCCTTATATGTACCTAAGAGAGGGTACATAGATCCCATAGAAGCATACCAATCTCTGATTGGAATCTTGATCCTTGATTGAACAATATGACTTAGTGACCGCCACATAACACATGCAAGGAAAAAAATAATTAGTATTTACACATAATTAAAACATAAAACACAACTGCTAATCATGAACTAAAATTCGAAGAACAGGTACGAAAAAGAGTTCATATTCTAAGAATAGTTTTACTTCTCATTTGGCAATAAATAAAAATAAAAGAATTATTCTTCTTCTACTAGCCTTGTCTTTCTACCCCTAATTTAAAAAGATAATTACATAATAGATTATTAGACAAATAAAAAATTTGAGAAATTAAAGCTTAGTGTTAAAAGTATATAATAAAATTATTTATGTATCTTCACTAATTATTTGACCTTTCGAGAGAATTGATTGCGAAGTAGTGAAAAGCAATCACAATTTACAAGTATATATCATGAAACAAATCTTAGAAAGGGAGTGAGAGCAAAATTGATGTTAGTATTATATTCAAAATTTTCCATTACATCTTTTACATGTATATAAAACCATGAATTATTTTTTTTTATTCTATTTCCAATCAGTAACCATTTCGAAGTATAAAGTTAGGATATTGTATTTGCTTTCTCATGTCCTCATGAAGTTTTTCCAACTATTTTCTTGATAGAACCTTCACCAGAGGACTCGTTGCTAGAGGTGAAGCAAGCGAAGCTCAGCAGCTTTCTCTTTCCTCCTGTCTTTCCCCTGTGTATTACATTTCCAAATCGCCGTTTTCTTCTCTCTTTCTTCTCGGTTTCCTGTTCAAAGGCGCATAAACAGTGTTTAACGAACAAGGTAGAACCAAACACAAAATCTTTCAACATGGATTCAGAGTTCATAATATCTAACGGAGTAAAACTTCATTAATTTGGTACTTTAAAAATGTCATCTAGGTAATCATTTAATTATAAATACAACAAATTAATTCTTCAATATCAATTCATGCTATCAAATTGGTTCGGGAAGTAATACTAAATTAAGGGATTAATGTTTTTCCTACAATTCAAAACAACATCGTTTTCGAATTTGAAAAAAAAAAAAATACAGAGTATTTTAGTAAAATTCATTTTACAAGGAGAATATAAAACTTTCAAAATATTCTGCATTTTTTTTTCTAAACCTTAAAATGACATGTCTTTTAAGATTACTAGAGATAACTTTATGTTCAGTTGTTGTTGCCCTAGAAACATTTTCCCTTAAATTAGTTCACAAAATGAAAAATTAATAATATCTAATTATTTATTGAAGAAGTAAACGAATGGGAAGCAACACAAGCTAGGAACCATGACTATCTATCTACCTTGTTGGAATTGGGAATTTCCGCATTTTCTGAGTTATTCTCTCTGTTTGTTGAACCATCATCACCTACAGAAAGAAGCAAGCTTAATTAGAATCCATTCACAGCCTTCTTCATATCTAATATGTCATTGTCACACTCACTGCTATTCTTCTTGCTTTTCCCAGTGTCATTGTCATTGCAATAATCCTTAAAACTTGGTGACCTAGCGCAAATGAAGCTATCATCCCTATCTTTATTATCTTCAATATCTCCATGCTCCATGATGGACGACAAGTGTGGAACGAAGGAGAGATTGATAACAAAGATACAATTAATGCGGGAATATAAGAGAGAGAGAGAGAGAGAGAGAGAGGCTAATTGTGGGAATTAGGGTTAACTGCAGTTTGGTGGTAACAAGGTATAAATAAATGATGGAGGATTTAAGGAAGGTTATGGTGTTTGGTTTGTTCTGTAGGAGCTTGCCATGCAATGTGTGAGCTTGCAGTTTGTTTGTTGTTAATATAATTGTCCGTTAATTAAGAACATTCCATTGTTTTCTTGGTGTTATCGTCTTTGCTCTTTAGGTTCCAGAAACAGAAGAAAGAAAAAGATAAAATAGAAAAACAAAATAATGTGAAAAACAAACAAACACTTCTTCTTCTTTTTTTAAATTTTTTTGAAAGAGCCTAAAAAAGAAAACCACTAGTTTGATGTGCCGCTGACAATTAATTAACCTCTGCGCGCCTGTCATGTTTACCAAAAAGAAAACTATAATGCATTTCTTTTAAAAATAAACTAGTGTTAATTCTTGTCTAAATTGAAAACCTATATCGATTATTTAAACAAATTACTTTAATTTGTTGAAATTAAAATGGTAAACTACGAAACATGACTCGTGTTCACGAAGGAAAACGTAATTTTTTTTTTAATTTTAAATTTTTTTTATAAATATTTTCTTCCATATACATATTGAAATTTATCAAATAGCTAGCATAATGAATCTTATTATAATTTTTTAATAATTGAGAGTGCACATATTTTATATAATGTAGTCACCTATCATTTTTTTCTAGAAGTTTTTGACAGCTCTGATGTAGTTTTAAGATTTTGAAGTATTTATAAAAGTAAGGTTTTTTATCTGAAAAAATGGGGTATTTTTAAATTTGTTAATAGAAGGTTCCCCTCCCCTCCCCTCCACCCAACCCAACCCATGTATACGTTATTTGTTTTAATATTCGGTTTCTTAGGTCCAACAATTGGTTTTTTGGGTCATATATATACATCACTAAGTCCCAATTTGTTTATTTCCAAATTGAACTAATACCAGAAAAATGCTGTTAGTTTTGGTTCACTTTAAAAGTGGTACTTTTTTAAGAATAACTTTTCACACAAATTATTATTAACTAATAGAACAGGGATAATTATGTAAGAAGAGAAAGAAAAAGTTATTTTGTAACTACAACATAATTAAGTAAAGAGAAATTTTATGCATATACCAGAAAAAAAAATTATGCATTGTTATGTGTTTTACCAACACAATTTTAATTATACATTTCAACATTTTTCATAATTTAAACCATGACAGAGCCTTTGGGAGAATGATCGATATATTCTTACTTTAAAAATTATTTATCAATTTATAATAGTTTCAAAATTATTTATTAATTTACCATATTTTGAAAAAAGTTAACGTGCCATCACTGTATGATCATGTTTGTGGCATTTATATTGATCAACAATTTTTTTATTTTTTTTTTGGTACATTGCCAGGAGGTATCCCCATTCAACCATCTCCGGGCACCATGCCCTCGGGGTACGGCCCGTTTGGGCTAGCCCCTCATTGTAACAGTGGGTGCACTAAGCTTCGCAAAAGATTTTCCAAGAAACTGCTTAAGGCAGAGTTTGATCCCTGCACCAAGCAATCCCTTGGGAGCTCAGCTGCCAACTGAGCTACCTTGGGGGTTTGATCAACAATTTTTTAAATAAGGATAACTTGGTCATTCTTCCCAAAGGAGGGGTCACCGTTTAAAACGTGTCATCATTGTATAATCATGTTATAGTGACACTCATATGGTAAAAGATGAAAAACTTTAGTCAAAGTAGAATAAATTAATAAATAATTTTGAAAGTATATAGAATAAATTGATAAATATTTTTATTAAAATTTTATACGTTTTACCATTTTTCAAAATTTAAACCATGATCCCCTTATTTCTCTCAAATGTCATTTTGTTTGTCTTTCTATTTTAACTTGTTCTTTCTCTAAGCTAACTCAAGTATTATTTTATAACATGTAAAAAAGATTGTCCTATTTAGAGTCTTGCCCCTCCCAGTATGTAGAGTGGCCTATTTTAGTCCATAACTCTTAGCAAATAATTTCAAAACCTAATTTTAGTGTTTTCTCTCGACTTTTTGACCCTTTTGCCCCTTATTAATTAATTAATAATCAATTTGCTCTCAGAATTATCCACCATCTTGCCCCCCTTTAGTCGATTAAGATGAATTTTTAATCGACTAAATGGTCAAAATACAAAAAAAATGATGACCGAAATTTAATCGACTAAAAATCTCTCTTAGTCGATTAAATTTCAGGGAGGTTTAATCGACTACAATTGTTATTTAGTCGATTAAATTGCGACATAATAGTTTTTAAAAAACCCCTCATTTTGCAGAGGGGGTTATTTCAAACCCTAGTCGATTAACTGTAGCTCCAAACCCCCAAATTCTCACCTCATCCAGAACTGACCCAAACCCCCCATGGCCTGTCGATTGCACCGTCAAATCGCTGCTCCTTGTGAAACTGTGTGGGTAGGTAACGTTTTGGCACTTGCATTCTGTTTTATGTTTTGGTTTTTTTTTTTTCCTTTACATGATATTGTTTCTATTTTTTTTTTCTGTTTTATGGTAAAACGTTGTTTTATTTTTTTTGTCTTGAGTTATTGATATTGTTTCATCAAGATAAACATTAGGGATTCGAATTTTTTTTCCCTTTTCATGATTTTGATTTTTGAGTTATTGATATTGAGTTATTGATATTGTTTATTGATATTGTTTTCACTTGCATTGTAGGTACGCTTGTTAAAATGGCTAGCCGTAGAAGATCAAGTAATGCTGAAGGTGAGAGACGCACGAAGCAACGACAAGATCGGCCTTCTTCGTCAAGGCCACAAGACGAAGAACCTGATACTGTCGACCTCCCATTTGGATACCTGTTTGAGGATGACCCCTCGGTTCACGCTACATTTGTACTTGACCATCTAAACCGACCCTTATGTCCTCCAAAATCATTGGATACAACATTTTTTATGGCAGAGGGATTTCAGATTGTGGCGGTGTTGGAGGCAGCACATCTGAGGGTGTTGGCTGAGATGCTGTGTTCGTATTCAGAGTTGATGGTGCGAGCCTTCTACCATAACCTCAGCTACGTACAGGATGAGTTGAGGTCGAGGGTCTGCGGTGTGGACATCATCATGACGGCTTCGGTAAGGTTGGAGATATTGGGCTATGACTTTGATGCTGAGCTGACTGTGGAGTATGACGCAGATAACGGTGTATCACTTCCTGGATATGCCCGAGGCGATGCTATGGAGGAGGCCAAGAGGCCTGATATCGGACGTGGGAGGACCATTCACTACACGATGGGGTTGCTTAGTGTAGAGGCTCGTATATTACACTATGTCATCACCCACATACTGTTTCCGCGAGCTTTCAATCATTCTAGGGTGCTGGAACATGACATTTTTATCATGTGGGCTATCCGACATGGTGTTATGGTAAACTGGAAGCATTATATCTGTTGGATGATGTATAAGGCCAAACATAAGGGTCCACTTCCATTCGCCTGTCTGGTACAGAGGATATTAGTTCACTTTGGTGTTCCCATGGACACTGAGTGTAACACCCCGTGTATACCCGGTTTGTTAACATGTCATCGTATTAAGCCACACTTAATTTAAAATGTGAAATATCTTTTTCTTTTCAATTATGACGTCATTATACTTAACCAAGTTGATTACTTAATCATTTTCATAAAAACATCGCCTGTATGTAAATTGCAAAAGACAGCTAACTGAAATACCTCAATAGATAAATAAGTGAGTATCTAAGTCACGGATCTACAACACGTAGTCCGGACAATATCCTGATACATTAATACTACTCAAAACTAAAATCATAAAGTCAAGTCAAAGTGGCATGGACAATTCCCATGCTCACCAAATAGCAGCATAACCAACAGAGTCTCAACAATAACATCAAATGAAGCTATAAGCATGATATCAACAGACATAAACCAGCACCCAAGCATAGTTAGCATAAGCAGATAAACATCAATCAACTAAGCTCTGACCTCCTGCCGCTTGAGGTCTCAACCCCTTGGTTACCTGAACCTGAAATAAGCGCCCCAAACGTGGGGTGAGATCTCTGAATAGAAATCTCAGTAAGACAAGGGGTCCTCAAGGATCTTTCACCCCAAGCTCACTTACATGTGCAATATAAGTTCCAAAAATAGTTAAACAATATAAGTTCCAAAATAATGCAATGCAACAGATAATCATGTCATGTGTGTTATAACTAATCTGCTGGCCAGATAAATCCAGGAATACGTCAATTACCCACACTAGTGCAAGACGCCACTTGCACCCACCCACAGTGTCACCGTTTTATATGACGCCACATACTCAGGCTAACCGTATAAGTGAAAACAACATATACATATTAAAAGCCCTTGCAAAGTATTCGAATACAAACACCCCAAGTATCCGAATACCACAACATCCGAATACCAAAACTCACTGTATCCGAATACTCTCAAGTATTCGAATACTTCTTCAAAGGTATCCAAATACTTTTCTTCCCAGAAAAGTATCCCAATACTCCAGCAAGGAGTATTCGATTACCAGAGGATAAGTATTCGAATACTACACGAAAAGTATTCGAATACTTCTCCATCAGAATGCAGAAATTCGAACAGACTTCTGCATAATCCCATTTTTAAAGGTTCAAACGTGATTTGGAATCCAATGACTCCATAAACAGATATTCAACAACATCTTAAGAACTTAGAAACACATTCTTTTACTCAAATGGTTAAAGTTTCTCTTTTTAATCGATTAAAAGAGCTTAAAACCTCAAAATGACAAAGAGGTGATCATGAATACCTCTAAGGCTCCAAAACTCCGAAAATGAGACACACTAGGGGTCCTCTACACAGCACAACAACACTGACTTTGCCAAGCCACAAATTAACACCAAAAGCTTAGACCTTTCACCAACAAAAAGACTTCTTGGAGCCTCCAATGGTATGAACAAGGCTCACACCACCTCAAATCCCAAGAAAACAGCTCCCAGACAGCAACTCCACCTCAGCACAGAGGCCACAATCTCAGAAATGAGACACTTCTCACCCTCACAAGACTAACTCCCACAAGCTAGAGTGTTTAGGTGAAGGGAAGAGGAAGAAAAATGGTATCTTCGCTCACAAAAGGGGAAGATAAGGCAATGGAACAGTGAAGGGAAACTGATCAGCCACTCACTCACGTAGCAACGGAAATGATACCTAGGGTTTAGTGCCAAAAGAGCATATATATAGGCAATTTAAGTTTAAATACTCAGTATTAACAATAATAGCTACGCTTAGCATTTTAATCTCAAACTTTGGAATCTGAACCTACTCATTTTTCTAAGATTTATCATATTTTTATATTATTTTTCGCAGCACCTTTCCGGTACGCGCTTTTCCATAACCAGTATCAGTTCTGGCACCAGTTCTCATTATTTTAACTTGAAACTTGTTTTGCAACTCCTATATATTATTCTAGTGACATATACACATTTTTTATAATTTTCCAGGATACTTCATCGGTATGCATTTATACCGAGTAGCAGAACCGGTATCTGCACTTTTCGTCAGAAAAGCGACTTTCAGCATTATTAATCACTTATCATTATTATTTAAGCTTTCTCATAATTATTAGGGTCAATTATGGAATCATTTTCTAATTTCACATAATTAATTAATTAACTTCTTTAATTAACGGTGCGGGTTCTTTCATTCACCTCACATTTTTAGGATTTTGTCCTCAAAATCAGAATATACCTGTCTCAGAAGTCAGGATACTGTCGGAGAAGCTCGTCCTCTCGCTCCCAAGTACACTCCTCAGGAGTTCTTCCGGTCCACTGCACTTTGACCATCAGAATGATCTTGCTCCTCAGCTGCTTCTCGCTACGATCGAGAATCTTAAGTGGTCTGACGGGAGTCTTTAGGTTCTCCCGAACCTCCACATCATCAGGTTGCACCACGTGCGAAAGATCTGCTATGTACTTCCGAAGCTGAGACACGTGAAACACGTCGTGGATGTTGGCCAAGTTCGGAGGTAAGGCAAGCCGGTAGGCAACTGGTCCTACTCTACCAAGGATCTAGTATGGCCCAATGAATCTCGGGCTAAGCTTCCTTACTCTGAGGGCCCGACCAACACCGGTGACAGGTGAAAGTCTCACAAACACGTGCTCACCCTCTCTGAACTCCAGTGGACGATGCTTAACATCATAGTAGCTCTTCTGGCGATTATGCGCCTGCCTCAGTTTCTCTCGGATCATCTGGATCTGCTGGGTAGTATCTTGGACGAAGTCCAAGCCAAACAACTCCTTATCTCCAACCTCAGACCAGCAGGTAGGAGTTTGACATCTCCTACCATACAACGCCTCGTAGGGTGCCATGCCCAGGCTAGCATGGAAACTGTTGTTGCACGAAAACTCCACCTATGGCAGGTACATATCCCATGCTGAACCCTGCTCCAAAGTCCAAGCCCTCAACATGTCCTCCAACGTCTGGATGGTCCGCTCAGTCTGTCCGTCAGTCTGATGGTGATAGGTTGTACTCAATCTCAACTGAGTACCAAAAGCTCCCTGCAACGCCTCCCAGAACCGAGATGTGAACTTTGGGTCCTGATGTGCCTCTAGCAAATGTGGTTTTCCAAGCTGGAAATTATAAAAATTAAGTAATAAAAGAGCAATTTAAATACATATTTGCTTATTATATTGATTCTTCTATGTTAATGATATTTCTCACCTATTGGTTGTGTTTTTACAGGAAAAAGAAGTGAAAATTATAAAGAGTATGTTAACGCAATTCCACACGGGTGCGGAGCAGTACAAATTCCAGCAACATGGCGCGGACTGGCGCCACACTGGCGCGGACCCGAGCCAGTTTACGAACTGTGAAGCGGACACTTGGAAGTGGCGCCAACTAGCGCCACACCGGTGCCAACTGGCGCCAGTTTACGAATTTTGCACTGAAGCTTGCAAGTGGCGCAAACTGGCGCCAAAGTGAAGCCAACTAGCGCCACTTTTGGAGAACCAAATTGTCACAGTGGAATGGGGCCAATTGGCGCCATAGTGGCGCCAACTAGCGCCAGTTTTCGTGAATTCAGTTCTGGATTTTCATATCAGGCAGAAGCATGGCGCCGACTGACGCCACACCGGCGCTAACTGGCGCCGGTTTGCAGGAAAGATACACCATCTTGTCCGAGGGTATTTTTGGAAGAAAGAAGCGAGACTTATAAATAGGATCCTCAGGACAGAATTAGGAACAAATCCTATTCCGAAGACTAGAGACGACGGTGGTGCTCAGGGAGAGTCTTGCAAGAAGCTATTTCATCTTCTTCTTCTCGTAATTTACCAGGTTTTATGAATATTGAATATTTAGCCATGATAATGGTTGGCTAGTTTATTTTTATTGTAGTTAGGGTCACAAACCTTATGTGAACCCTTGTTACGACGGATTGGTTTAATTTTACTCGTTTATATAAATTTCTTTATTTTACTCTGTGCGTAATTTCTATTCTCTTTGTTAGACTTGATCAATCTAATAGTTGTTAATAGTTTGAGGGTTAGAACTCTAGATAGGAATATTGGGATTTTGACCTTGAAAGGGGGTAAGATAACAATTCATATGCATACTAGGAATAGACGTATGTTAATTGCAGATGCTTTAATTATCGTGTTCATTGCTTAATTTTCATGAGGGGTTACTAAGGGATTAGGATTTCAATTGAGGTTAAAGGGTTAAATTGCCAAGGGATTGGAATTTAACTAATTAATTCTAGATGATAATTATCTGAGTATTTATATAAATAACTATTTTTAAATCAATCCAAAGTAAGAAGTGGGGATCATATGGTGAGTGCACTCTAGTTGCAATGCTTTTCTCATATTTTCACAAATCAATTCTCATTTTTTTTGTTTTAATTCTCATAACAAAAAGCCAACAACAAGTCTTTATTTTCAGTTCCCACTTTTACACAAATCGACAATATTTATCACAAACTATTTGAACTCATCCATTCTTGAAAGAACGATTATTTGATATATGATCACAATCCCTGTTGATTATATTACTTGTGCGATTGGTATACTTGTCGGGAAGCATCAAGTTTTTGGCGTCGTTGCCGGGGATTGGCGTTTCTTATATCATATAATCTTGATTTTTAAGATTGGATTTTGTGATTTTTTTTTTGTGTGATATTTGAACAGTGCTACTAATCTCTTTTCTGAGTTGTATGCGAGGTAAAAAGCCAGAATTTCCACTTGATTTGGAGATTACAAAGACTAAAAAGAGATACAGAAAACTTGCTCGGAAGAAGCTTGCATTCAACGAGTTAGGAATTCTGTCTGAGGAAGCACACACCATGGCAGGGAACAATGAAGAGGATAATCCACTCATGGATACTATTCTGATTCCATCGTTCAACAGGCCAAACGCGAGTATTGTTCAGCCTAACGTGGCCAACAATTGGGAGCTTAAGTCTTCCCATATTCAATTGGTGGAGAGAGCTCAGTTTGGAGGAGAGGAGAGTGAAGATCCTCACAGATTTATTGACAAATTCTTGAGGATCTGTGACTTAACCAAACACCCTCAGGTGTCGAATGATGCAATTCGATTGAGGTTGTTCCCTTTTGCTCTTAAGGGAAAGGCTCTTAGTTGGTTGGAAAGGCAGCCTGCAGCAAGCATTTCTACATAGGATGATCTGTCTCAGAAGTTCTTTGCTGAGTTCTTCTCGATGGAGAGGTAATACCAGATGGTGAATGATATCACCAATTTCACTCAGTTAGAGGGTGAAACTATGTGTGGTGCATGGAACAGATTCAAGGATCTAATGAGGAGGTGTCCTCAGTATAACTTGACTGCTGGTAATCAAGTGAGAATCTTTTTCAATGGTTGCAAACCTGAGGTGAGGATGGTGTTGAATGGTGCAGCGGGTGGCACGATCAAATCCCTAAGAGCAAATGAGACTCTTGAGTTGATCGAGAGGATGGCTGCCAATGAAAATGAAGTGTTGTCAGCAAAGCCTAGGAGAGGTATCCTTCATCTGGAAGGTAATGATGCGATGCTAGCTGAAAACAAATTATTTTCTCAGCAGATAGCAAACTTGACCTCAAGGCTTGACAAGATGCAGCTTGCTGGTGTTCAGACTAAAGCTGCTGCTGTTGTGTGTGAATATTGCCAGGACAATCATGAGTCTAATGAATGTCCTTTGATGCCTTCTGATTCACCTCAACAAATGCAAGTGAATGGCATTTGGTATGATCAAAGACCTCAGCAACAAAATGTTCAAAGAGGTCAGAATTTTTCTCCTGGAGGTAATAATTATCAACAGAAGATTCAAGGAGGCGGTCTTGACTATAGTTCTAATAATTATCTACAGCCTCCACCAATCCAAACCAAGGAACCTTATGATTTGGAGAGGTTATTTGGACAAATGGTTCAACACTCTAATGCTTTCATGGAAGAGACTAGAGCCAATACCAAGAACACACAGGCTTCTATCAGAAATTTGGAGAATCAAATTGGCCAACTGGCAAAACAAATGGCTGATAGAACTCCAGGTACCTTCCTTAGTAACACAGTTACCAATCCAACGGAAGATTGTATGGCCATCACAATTAGAAGTGGTAAAGTACTTCCATCTTCTGAGGTTGAAGAGAAGCTTAATGAAGTTAAGAAGCCAGAAAAAGAAGTTGAAATTCCTTCTAAGGTTGTGAAGCCTCTTCAGAAAGGTGAAGAAAAAGAGCAACCAATTGTTGCTGAAAAGAAGAAAGTTGAGCTGAGTCTTGATTATGTGAGAGCTATGGCACCTTATCCTGAAAGATTCAAGAAGGATGCTCAGAAGCAACACTATGCCAGATTTCTGGATATTTTCAAAAAGTTACATATCAACATTCCTTTTGCTGAAGCTCTGGCTAGTATGCCCAATTATGCTAAATTCATGAAGGATCTGTTGTCAAGGAAGCACAAGTTACAAGAGTGCCAAACTGTAGCACTTACCGAGGAGTGCAGTGCTATCATTACAAGGAAATGTCCTCCTAAGCTTCATGATCCTGGAAGTTTCAACATTCCTATTGAAATTCGTAGCACTAAAATTGGCAGGGCATTATGCGATCTTGGGGCTAGCATTAATTTGATGCCTCTTTCTGTTTGTAAATCCTTGGGGATCACTGAGTTGAAACCAACTTCGGTATCTCTTCAACTTGCTGATAGATCTTTAAGGAAGCCCAGTGGTATAATTGAAGATGTTCTTATAAAAGTGGATAAGTTCATCTTTCCTTTTGATTTTGTGGCGCTGGATATGGAGGCAGAAAATGAAATACCACTCCTTTTGGGTAGACCTTTCTTAGCTACATCTCGTGCCATGATCGATGTTGAGCAAGGAAAGCTTGAGTTAAAGACGAATGATGAGACCATTACCATCAACGTCTTTGACTCGATGAAACATTCTCCTGACAAAGGCAACTGTTTTAGCCTTGATGTTTTAAAGGAAGTGGGGAAAGCAGAAAAATCTTCTAGTCAAGAGCTTGGTGAAGAACTTGAAGCGCGTTGTCTTGTTCCTTTGAAGGAAGAAAAGAAAGTAGCATTTGAGGTTCTTGAAAAGAATGATGATGTCAAACATGAGAAGAAGCCTCAAAGGAAGCGTAAGGCTACAAAGAAGAAGGCAATGAGAAAGGAAGTGGTGAAACTCTTTGGTACTAGTTGGAAGATGCATGTGGATTACCGGAGAATGAAGGCTGCCAAAAGGAGAATCTGTGAGAAGAGGCACCGAGACTCTGTCTCTCAGAGGAAACAATACTTCAAAGAGTTCCTCACATGGATTCACGGTTGGAATCAAATCTGGGAATGGTGGTCTCATGCACTGATGCATCTAGAACCACCAAATCCTCCATTTGCTCCCATGCTGCTGATGGGGATGACATGGAGGATTGATTAAATCTCCTTGCTGACGGAGATTTAGTGTATATTAGTTTATTTTTTTGTTTTGTACTTTGCTGTTTTATCATGACCATAGGTTAATGTTAGGGTCACTTTGCTGTTTTAAGTTGGTATATTTCCCAAACACTCTGATGCTTTAGGGTGCACATTATAGTTCATCCTATATGCTGCTGTTTGTTCCTTAGAGCAGGTTTTTCATCCATCTTGTGGTTTGACTATTGCTGAGGACAACAATTTTCTAAATCTGGGAATGGTTAGCTTTTGGATAAGCACTCTGGAACTACAATTCTTCTATGAGGGGAGATATCCTAAACTCTTTTAATTTTTAATTTTTAATTTTAGTTAGTTATTTTATGTTGCTCTTACATATAAAAAAAAACTTTGGAAAAAGTTTTCTGTGCAAGTCTCATGTTTAGATATGCTTCCCGTAGTTAACTTGACTGATTCATCATAGAAAACATGTTTTGTATGAACTTCTGGTATGATATTGTATGGGCATGAGTAGATTTCATGATTGCTCGTTTGTCTGAATTTTGTGCTTGAACGATTAATGATGCCTAATGTTTCTTTTGGAAGTCTAGCTTGACATCATAGCTGGTGAGGTTTTGTGCTTAAACACTTATTTTATTCTGAGAGACCTCGCTGTAATAGCATTCTAGAACTTGCTCTGTTTCTCTGTGATGCATGCATTGATTGAAATGATTAAGGCAATTTTATTCTGTTAGCCATGGCCAGATAGCCCACCTGTTTGATTTCTCCATTGTTAACCCCTTTGAGCCTGAGCCTTTTTGTTTATAATTCCTGCTGATTGCTTAGCCATATTCCTATTGTCTTACCTTTGTTGAGATTGAAATACTTG
Source organism: Gastrolobium bilobum (assembly GCF_033153095.1). Classification (NCBI taxonomy): domain Eukaryota; kingdom Viridiplantae; phylum Streptophyta; class Magnoliopsida; order Fabales; family Fabaceae; genus Gastrolobium; species Gastrolobium bilobum. The sequence goes on along the minus strand of NW_026899405.1, from coordinate 74,201 downwards.
ACAAGAAAAGAAAATCGATTGGGGTAAGTTCCACTGAAGCTAAGTAATATGTCAAAAAGAAAAGAAGAAATATAAAATATTTCTTTGAAATTTTTTGAAAGGGTCTATAGCAATGTAAAAAAAAAGAAAAAGAAAATAAAAAGAGAAAGAGAAAAAAAAGGTGGAAAATAAAAGGGATGGACCCCTGATCTTAAAGAATATTGGAGCTGAAATCTGTTTGAGATTTGATTGTTTTCAAGAATATATCAGTATTCCAATCTCAACTCACAATTTTAGCTACTTCCCATAAATTCCTACCCTTAAGCTCGACCAAATTATATCCATGAGAAGTCCTTTTGATCAATTGTGCATGTGTTAATGTTCCTCATCTTTTGGAACTTGAGAAAATGATCAAGCTTATGGTAGTGCTATTGCTGTCATGGATTGAGTGATTGTTACTCCCACAAACACTTGAGTGCTGAGCGCTATATGTTTATCTTGGTGAGGGGTGTTCAAGTTAAATTCTGATATTTTCATGAGAATAGAAGGCATCATTAGGAGTTCTTTGCATTGATTCAGTGATGCTTAGCATAGTGATCTATTGATTGTCTGTGTGATGTTATGTTGGATTAATTGATTGTTTCCTGGATTGAGTCTTGTACATTGCTGGGGACATCAGCGTTTAAATCTGAGAATGGTTTGATGTGCCTCTGGCAAATGTGGTTTTCCAAGCTGGAAATTATAAGAATTAAGTAATAAAAGAGCAATTTAAATACATATTTGCTTATTATATTGATTCTTCTATGTTAATGATATTTCTCACCTATTGGTTGTGTTTTTACAGGAAAAAGAAGTGAAAATTATAAAGAGCTTGTTAACGCAATTCCACACGGGTGCGGAGCAGTACAAATTCCTGCAACATGGCGCGGACTGGTGCCACACTGGTGACACGAGCTGTCGAACTCGCGCAAATTAAAAATTATTTTTTATTAGGGTTCAGAAAATTTGTAGTAAAGTGGAAACCCTAAGTCGTCTCTCAAGGAAATTGTTTGGTAAAAATCCCTTATGATGACAGAAAATTAAAAGGGGGGTTTTGGATTTTGATTGAATAATTAAAAAGGGAGAATATAAATTTGGAATAAAAATTCGTAATTAAAAATTAACCAACCTAAGGTTAGGGTTCCATGGACGTCTTTCCTCGGATAAAAAATGTCAGAATCATGATTGATTGTCAATTGAATCAGAATATTTATTTCCAATTGACAACCCTTTCTAAGCGATCGCTTAGCATTTGATCAAATACGGTGCTTCTACTCATACATTCGCAGAGTATCTGCCCGTTTGATTTAAGGCCATAGGGTCAATCAATCTAATCATCAAATCTGATGATTAATCCCTTTCTATAATTGCAATCGCGAACCTCAGATTGAATATTCACGATCGCACGATATCAATCTGAGTTGGGAAGGAAAACAAAATTGATTTACAATAAAGCGCAGACCCTCAAGACTAATCCATGGAATCCGTTACCCTTAAGTTGATTAAAAAGTTCTTAGCCTCGCATTTCTAAGGTAAACATGATTAAAATAAAATAAAAAGAAGAAGAAGAAAAAGATGAAGAACGCTTCAGAGAAAGTGCTTTGATCTCAGAATTCGAAAATTACAGAATGAATAAAAGTTTCCTACCCTGCCGTCATATACCCCTACCCAAATTGATTTAGGGCTCAGTTCTGATCGGCCCATCTGTCTATAATACGAAATAAAATAAAACTAAAAGTTGGCTTTGGGCCACTTAAGTAATTGGGTTTTAATTTAAATTACAAGTCCAATAATCAAATAAAACTTCAGCAAAACGCGTCCAACTTGGCGTCAGAAATCTACCAGCTTCCAGTCCGAATTAGGCTTCTAGCTCTGCATAAGAATTGTATCTCTCTGTGTTATCTGAAAAACCCAACAAGAACGGAGTCAATCCGACAAATGTGGACCGAGATATGGCCAAAATACAGAAGTAACGTAAAGCTGAAAAATTCTGACGAAAATAAATTAAACCTAATCAAAAACTAAAAATCTAAATTAAAATCAAAAAATCATTATTTTACTCAAATAAATCCTAAAAATACTAATCAAGAGTAACAAATAAGTACAATAAAATATGAGTTATCAACTGGCGCGGACCCGCGCCAGTTTACGAACTGTGAAGCAGACACTTGGAAGTGGCACCAACTGGCGCCGGTTTACGAATTTTGCACCGAAGCTTGTAACTGGCGCCAACTAGCGCCAAAGTGAAGCCAACTAGCGCCACTTTTGGAGAACCAAATTGTCACAGTGGCATGGTGCCAATTGGCGCCATAGTGGCGCCAGTGTTCGTGAATTCAGTTCCGGCTTTTCATATCAGGCAAAAGCATGGCGCCGACTAGCACCACACCGGCGCTAACTGGCGCCGGTTTGCGGGAAAGCTACACCGTCTTGTCCGAGGGTATTTTTGGAAGAAAGAAACGAGACTTATAAATAGGATCCTCAGGACAGAATTAGGAACGAATCCTATTCCGAAGACCAGAGACGACGGTGGTGCTTAGGGAGAGTCTTGCAAGGAGCTATTTCATCTTCTTGTTCTCGTAATTTACCAGATTTTATGAATATTGAATATTTAGCCATGATAATGGTTGGCTGGTTTATTTTTATTGTAGTTAGGGTCACAAACCTTATGTGAACCCTTGTTACGACGGATTGGTTTAATTTTACTCGTTTATATAAATTTCTTTATTTTACTCTGTGCGTAATTTCTATTCTCTTTGTTAGACTTGATCAATCTAATAGTTGTTAATAGTTTGAGGGTTAGAACTCTAGATAGGAATATTGGGATTTTGACCTTGAAAGGGGGTAAGATAACAATTCATATGCGTACTAGGAATAGACGTATGTTAATTGCAGATGCTTTAATTATCGTGTTCATTGCTTAATTTTCATAAGGGGTTACTAAGGGATTAGGATTTCAATTGAGGTTAAAGGGTTAAATTTCCAAGGGATTGGAATTTAACTAATTAATTCTAGATGATAATTATCTGAGTATTTATATAAATAACTATTTTTAAATCAATCCAAAGTAAGAAGTGGGGATCATATGGTGAGTGCACTCTAGCTACAATGCTTTTCTCATATTTTCACAAATCAATTCTCATTTTTATTGTTTTAATTCTCATAACAAAAAGCCCAAAAAAAGTCTTTATTTTCAGTTCTAACTTTTACACAAATCGACAATATTTGTCACAAACTATTTGAACTCATCCATTCTTGAAAGAACGATTATTTGATATATGATCACAATCCCTGTGGAGACGAACTTTTCTTATCATTATATTACTTGTGCGATTGGTATTCTTGCCGAGAAACATCAGGTCCCTATCACTGATGATACTCTCGGGCACCACGTGAAGCCTCACAATCTCGCGAACATACAGTTTGACCAACCGCTCAGTAGTGAAGCTCACCTTCACTGGATGAAAATGGGCAGACTTCGTCAGTCTGTCCACAATGACCCAGATAGAGTCGCAGCCAACCTGAGTCTTCGGCAAACCCACCACGAAGTCCATGGAAATGCTCTCCCATTTCCATTCTAGAATCTCAAGAGGTTGAAGCTTACCAGACGGCTTCTGATGTTCAATCTTCACCTTCTGGCAAATCAAACACTTGGACACATACACAGCTTTGTCCTTCTTCATACCCGGCCACCAGAAATTTCGCTTCAAGTCCTGATACATCCTCGTAGCACCAGGGTGAACTGTGAACTGGACCTTATGGGCCTCAGCCATCACCTCTTCGGTCAAAGGACCTCGAGGAAAAACAATCCTCTTTTGAAACAGCAAAAGTCCATCCTCATTCCAAGACACACTGTCTTGGTTCTTCACGTAGTCCAGGCACTCTCTTTGCACTTATGCATCCTGGATCTTCTCCATAAGCTCATTCTTGACTCTCACAGTCTCCATCTCGAGAAGTGCACCCCAAAATAAGGAAGTCACCGTCAGATCTCAAAACTTCTCGATAACATCAAAGTCACCAATCGACAAACTGGATAGACTCACGGATTTCCGACTTAGAGCATCAGCTACCACATTGGCCTTGCCAGGATGATACTTCAACTCAAAGTCATAGTCCTTCAGAAATTCCATCCATCTCCTTTGCCTCATGTTCATCTCCTTCCGATCAAACAAGTACTTCAAATTCTTGTGGTCACTAAACACGGCGAACTGCATACCAAACAGATAATGCCTCCAAATCTTGAAAGCAAACACAATCGCAGCCAACTCCAAATCATGAGTCGGGTAGTTCTCCTCATGAGGCTTCAACTGCCTCGAAGCATAAGCAACAACTCTATCGGTCTGCATCAAAACACAGCCCAACCCCTTTCTAGAAACATCACAGTAAAGCTCAAACTGCTCATCAGGATCCGGAAGGATCAACACAGGTGCGGTAGTCAATCTCTCCTTCAACTCCTGAAAGCATTCCTCACACTCGTGAGTCCACACAAACGGAGTCTCCTTTCGGGTAAGGCGAGTCAGTGGAAGAACCATCGTGGAGAATCCCTTGATGAAGCTCCAGTAGTAACCTTCCAAACCCAAGAAACTCCTCACCTCAGTAACTGTCTTGGGTCTCTCCCAATCCAGCATATCTTCAATCTTGTTAGGATCCACTGCAACTCCTTCAGCTGAAATCACATGCCTAAGAAACTTAACAGATTTGAGCCAAAACTAGCATTTCGAAGGCTTAACGTAAAGTTTTTTCTCCTTTAGCACTTGCAAAACAATCCTCAGATGCTCCGCATGCTCTGTATGCTCCTTCTCCGTCTTGGAGTAAATCAAGATATCGTCAATGAAGACGATCACAAACTTATTCAGGTACGGCTGGAAAATCTTATTCATATAATCTATGAACACTGCGGGTGCATTCGTGAGTCCAAAAGGAATCACCAAATAGTCAAAGTGACCATATCTCGAACGAAACGCGGTCTTAGGGACATCCTCCGGCTTCACCCGAATCTGATGATATCTGGACCGGAGATCAATCTTCGAATACACACAAGCACCCCTGAGCTGATCCAGCAAATTATCAATACGCGGAAGGGGATACTTGTTCTTGATCATCACCTTGTTCAAATGCCCCTGCTCTCAAGGCTCTCCTAGCCTGCAGCAATGAAATATATGGCGAAGAACTGGATGTGGAGTCACACAGAGACATCACCACTCGCTTGGCACAACAGTCAATCATCACACAATTTCTAGACAACCAATCCATGCCTAGAATAATCTCCAAATTGGCCATCGGCAATCCTATCAGATCTACCGAGAACTCACGGCCATCCCACTGAAACGCTACATCGCGATGAACAGTGGTAGAATCACACTTCTCTCCGGTGGTGGTGGTCACCCGCAACGGTGGAGAAAGCATAGACATGGGCAACTCAACCCCACAACAATCGGGGTAGCAATGAAGGAATGCGTAGCCCCGGAATCAAACAAAGCATCAACAGCAAATCCACCAATGGAGACAGTACCTCTAACAAGGTTCGGAGCTCAGTCCGACTGCTGGCGATCTAAGGTGTACACACGTCCAGAAGCAGGTGGCACTGTAGGTGCCGAAGTAGGTGGAAGGGGTACCATCTGTAGTGGAACTGCCTGAACAGCAGCAGCTCTCGCTGTCTACGACGGAAAATCTCTAGAATAGTGGCCCTCCTTGCCACAGTGAAACGGATCAGCTGCCCAGTAGCACAACGTCCTGCATTCTCCTTCCCACACCTCGAACACCTAGGAGTGAAAGGAGGCCTAGCAAAACCTCCCTGCTGCGAAGAAGTCCTCTTGAACTGACCAGGCGCCTGCCTCGCCGCAAACTGCTTCCCTTTGCCCTTTCCAGCAAACTTCCTGTCTTTCTAGGAAGTGGAACTGCTCGTTCCCTTTGTCTTACTCGATATACAGACATCCTCGATTTCCCGACACTGCTGCACTAGTGTCCCGAAGTCTCTCGAAGCCCCTCCAGCAAGAGGAACAACTATCTCCTCGCTAAGTCCCCTACAGAACTTGGTAGCCAAAAAGGTCAGAGTAGGCATAGCCATCCGAAAGTGTGCAAATTTCACTAGCTCATTAAACCTTACCAGGTACTCGTCAACAGACAACGAGCCCTGCACCAACCTGCCAAACTCCCCCTGCTTCCTCTATTGCACATCATAAGGGAAGTACCGGCCTAAAAAGCAATCCTCGAAGAATGGCCATGTCATAACATGACCCTGCATCTCAAAAGCGTGAGAGGTGTTCATCCACCACTCATGGGCATCGCCCTCCAGCATATACGTGGCGAACATCAGCTTCTGCGGATCAGTACACTGCATGGCCTGGAAGATCTTGTCCAACGCCTGAAGCCATCTCACCGCAGCAATAGGATCATATGATCCATCGAAGGAAAGTGGCTTATGCTTACGGAAAGCATTAAGCCGGCGGTCAATCACATCACGGTCTTCAGCAGGATCCACATAGGGTTCCATCACCCCAGTAGTATGACCAGTGCCCTCAACATGGCTCTGGCTCTTGTCCTGCAGACTAGGTGGAGGTGGAGGTGGTGGCGGAGGGAACTGACCAACAGCAGGACCAGCCTTCATCTCCTCCAACATGACCCTCATCATAGTCATGTTCGCCAGGCGGTTTGCCTCAAAAACATCCTCAGTGGCTTTCCTGTTCGCCTCTCTGACGGCGTCCAGCATAGCCTGGTTCGCCATTCTTATAGCCTCCTGGTCGGCTAGACGAGCCGCCTGCATATCAGCCAATGCAGCTAGGACAGGATCAGGTTGATCCCCGCTAGTGTCTCGGTTCCTCCGAGATAGTACCATAACTCTGCACAAGTTACACAAAGAAATAAGTTGATCAGGCCCATGCAATGTGGTCACATATGCATCATCATAGCAAAACCCAATAGAGAGAACACACAGATAAGACTCACAACAAAACATCCTAAGTTATTGCAATACATACAGGCTTTTCCCTAGAAAGTGCTCTGATACCACTTGTAACGCCTGGCCGCTTCAAGAATCAACTACTATCCCCACATACTAACACGAGACTTTTCAGCGTACTTTGTCCTCACTCGCATACTTCCCGGGAAAACTTCCCAGGAGGTCACCCATCCCAGAATTGTCCCAAGTCAAGCACGCTTAACTGTGGAATTCTTCCGTTCTGAGCTACCGAAAAGTAGATGCATCTTGTTTTTTTATAGGTAATACCAATTAATTCTTATAAGTCATTCCCAACTGTACCATCCTATACCCGCATAGTCTCTGGAATCCCTCTTTTTTGGGTGTTGATTTGATCCATTCATGCATGTAACCCCCCGCTGAAAGCCTGTCAGGAGCTTCCTTGTCCATGCCCTTTCGCACCGGCCATCACTCCCCGCCCTCGTTAGCTCTCGGGATGTTCCATGCCCACCAGATTTCGCCTGGTTCGTCCTCGAACCACACCGTACTGGAAGAGAGGCCCTGCTCTGATACCACTTGTATGTAACACCATGTGTATACCCAATTTGTTAACATGTCATCGTATTAAGCCACGCTTAATTTAAAATGCGAAATATCTTTTTCTTTTCAATTATGACGTCATTATACTTGGCCAAGTTGATTACTTAATCATTTTCATAAAAACATTGCCTGTATGTAAATTGCAAAAGACAGCTAACTGAAATACCTCAATAGATAAATAAGTGAGTATCTAAGTCACGGATCTAAAACACGTAGTCTGGACAATATCCTGATACATTAATACTACTCAAAACTAAAATCATAAAGTCAAGTCAAAGTGGCATGGACAATCCTCATGCTCACCAAATAGCAGCATAACCAACAGAGTCTCAACAATAACATCAAAAGAAGCTATAAGCATGATATCAACAGACATAAACCAGCATCCAAGCATAGTCAGCATAAGCAGATAAACATCAATCAACTAATCTCTGACCTCCTGTCGCTAAAGATCTCAACCCCTGGGTTACCTGAACCTGAAATAAGCGCCCCAAACGTGGGGTGAGATCTTTGAACAGAAATCTCAGTAAGACAAGGGGTCCTCAAGGATCTTCCACCCCAAGTTCACTTACATGTGCAATATAAGTTCCAAAAACAGTTAAGCAGTATAAGTTCCAAAATAGTGCAATGCAGCAGATAATCATGTCATGTGTGTTATATCTAATCTACTGGCCAGAGAAATGCAAGAATACGTCTATTACCCACACTAGTGCAAGATGCCACTTGCACCCACCCACAGTGTCACCATCTTGTATGACGCCACATACTCAGGCTAACCGTCTAAGTGGAAACAACACATACATATTAAAAGCCATTGCACATAAAGTTCAACAACACTTTCAATTATCAAAGCATGTAAACACAATATGCATATAAACCATTCCCCCATGGGGTATGATGGAACCACACAATGGCTAAACCGAGGACATGAAAGCTTACCTTGCAAGCTAACAATCCAAGCAAAGAGTCCACACTAGCTCAAGTCCCACAAACAGCACAATCACAATCTGTTTATACAATAATTAATCATCAATAATCAATGCTCAAGATTACATTAAGTGATTAAGGCTTTCTTACTCATTTTAACTCGTTTCATGTTGTTTCTGCAGGAGGTATTCGAATACTCCTCGATGAGTATTCGAATACTCCAGCTCTCCAGAAAGTATTCGATTACTTTCACCAAAGTATTCGAATACCACAAGGTATTCGAATACCAACACCCCAAGTATCCAAATACCACAGTATTCGAATACTCTCCAGTATTCGAATACTTCTTCAAAGGTATCCGAATACTTTTCTTCCCAGAAAAGTATCCCAATACTCCAGCAAGGAGTATTCGATTACCAGAGGACAAGTATTCGAATACTACACGAAAAGTATTCGAATACTTCTCCATCAGAATGCAGAAATTCAAACTTCTGCATAATCCCATTTTTAAGGGTCCAAACGTGATTTGGAGTCCAATGACTCCATAAACAGATATTCAACAACATCTTAAGAACTCAGAAACACATTCTTTTACTCAAATGGTTAAAGTTTCTCTTTTTAATCGATTAAACAAACTTAAAACCTCAAAATGACAAAGAGGTGATCATGAATACCTCTAAGGCTCCAAAACTCAAAAAATGAGACACACTAGGGGTCCTCTACACAGCACAACAACACCGACTTTGCCAAGTCACAAATTAACACCAAAAGCTTAGACCTTTCACCAACAAAAAGACTTCTTGGAGCCTCCAATGGTATGAACAAGGCTCACACCACCTCAAATCCCAAGAAAACAGCTCCAAGACAGCAACTCCACCTCACCATAGAGGCCACAATCTCAGATATGAGACACTCCTCACCCTCACAAGACTAACTCCCACAAGCTAGAGTGTTTAGGTGAAGGGAAGAGGAAGAAAAATGGTATCTTGGCTCACAAAAGGGGAAGAGAAGGAAATGAAACAGTGAAGGGAAACTGATCAGCCACTCACTCACGTAGCAACAGAAATGATACCTAGGGTTTAGTGCCAAAAAAGCATATATATATATATATATATATATATATATATATATATATATATATAGGCAATTTAAGTTTAAATACCCAGTATTAACAATAATAGCTACGCTTAGCATTTTAATCTCAAACTTTGGAATCTGAACCTACTCATTTTTATAAGATTTATCATATTTTTATATTATTTTTTGCAGCACCTTTCTGGTACGCGCTTTTCCATAGCCAGTATCAGTTCTGGCACCAGTTCTCATTATTTTAACTTGAAACTTGTTTTACAACTCCTATATATTATTCTAGTGACATATACACATTTTTTTATAATTTTCCAGGATACTTCATCGGTATGCATTTATACCGAGTAACAGAACCGGTATCTGCACTTTTTGTCAGAAAAGCGACTTTCAGCATTATTAATCACTTATCATAATTATTTAGGCCTTCTCATAATTATTAGGGTCAATTATGGAATCATTTTCTAATTTCATATAATTAATTAATTAACTTCATTAATTAACGGTGCGAGTTCTTACACTGAGCAGTTGAAGAAGACCACATGCTATATTGCAAGTTCGGAAAGCGTCTACTGGAGCAATGCAAGATCTCAAAGAACAAGGCGGGTGTGTGGCAGTTCTCAGGTACGGTTGACATTGAGGTTCCTGATGTTGGCCCAAATGCACCCATGGTTGAGCCCGAGGTGGAGGATGATGATGACGACGATGATGAGGCTGACTTGCAGGATATAGCTGAGTGGGTTTTCATTGTGTGATGTCATGAAGGGCATAAATGCCACACTGAAGAAGATAGGAAAGATGGCGCTGAAACATAAAAAATGGAGGAAGAGTCACATCCAGAAAGGAAATGAAAGGTTTAGACACATACAGGGAAGGTTCAAGGGTGTGGAAGATAGGCTTGCTCGTCTGGAGCTTGCACGAGGACAGGAGGTTGAGGAGGTAGCATGGGAGGATCCTCATGTGTCAGATGAGGAAGACGAGGAGACAGAGTCCGAGGAGTACGAGGATTAGATTTAGGGTTTAGGTTTTTAGTTCATGTTTTTCTGTATTCATGTCATGTATTTCCTTTATTTCCTATTTGATGTAGGTTTTAGGGTTTGTATTTCCTTTGTTTCCCGAACTATTTGATGTAATGAAGTTGTTGTTTCATTATAAGATTTATTTATCATTAATTATGCCCTTTTCAATGTTAACAAATGAGATAAATGGTACTTTTGTATGAACTTGATCAATTTGGTTCAAATAATAGCACAACAGGTCACAATCGTCCATAGCAACTCAGAACAATCACTAATAGGTCTTTAAAATGATTTAACCAAGTTTTGTTTAGCCTAAACCAACGTTTGCAATCAATACGTGCATGTTTTGGGAATTGAAAGACCACGTTGCTTTTTTGTGTCACAATTTGTGTTCCCCAAGTCGCACTAACTTAGTTCATGAATGTAGATTCTTAATTAAGTGTCAAAAATCCGAGGAAAACAGAATGAGGTGCCAAAAGCAATGTTTTAATCGATTAATCTGTATTGGTTTAGTCGATTAAATATTGTAGTCGATTAAACCATTACAGGTTAATCGATTAAAACATTGCTTTTGGCACCCAGTTTATTTTTTTCAGATTTTTTAGTCTTCATTGAGACTCTACACTCCTGAACTAAGGTAGCTTGACTTGGGGAACATAATTTGTGACAATTGCATCTATAACACATTTCACATCTTCATCGTCACATATATCGTTACCAATGTAGAATATAACATCCTTACCAACTGTAGACTCTACCCTGGCGATCATCCGCTGAACGCATTGGCTGCCTTATAGCCCTAATTTTTGGTGAATTCTCTCCTTCAGCTCATTGTATGTAGTGCCCTGTTTGATTTTCAACATTTTCGTTTTTCCTTCAAATTGAACACCATTGGGGCCTTCATAATGCTTTCCATCATAGTAGATCATTGTAACATACATGTTTGGACTTGAGCTCATCTTTCACACGAATTGGGGAGTAGGGTTCGAATTTTGGGGGTTTGGATTCGGATTTTGGGGGCAACAAATGAGAATATAAGTGGAATGACAATGATTTCACAATATTAAGGCTTTAGAGATGGTGGGATGAAATGTAATCGTGATTTGAAAGATCACAGATGACAAACAAGAGAGATATTGGTTTACAAAACGTTAATATTTGAAATGAGACCGAGAAAGGGCAAAATATAGGGTTTCTGTCGCGATTTAATCAACTAAATAACAATTGTAGTCGATTAAACCTCCTCGAAATTTAATCGACTAAGAGGGATTTTTAGTCGATTAAATTTCGGTCATCATTTCTTTTATATTTTGACCATTTAGTCGATTAAAAATTCATCTTAATTGACTAAAGGGGGGAAAGATGGTGGATAGTTCTGGGAAAGGAGAAAATTGGTTATTAATTAATTAATGAGGGGCAAAAGGGTCAAAAAGTTGTTTTCTCCCCCCTAACATTTGGAACTTTATTTTTTTAAGATGTAGTAGAACTTGTAAGAGTCTAAGGAAGCCCCATCACTAGAGTGATATATATATATATATATATATATATATATATATATATATATATATATTTGAATTGATAAAATTGATACAAAGTAGTGTAATGAAATGTTATAACATTACTTATCACTGTTTAAAATATGATGAAACAAAATAAAATTAGATGAAAGTATTTCATTCCATTCAATACCTTTTATTTTCTTCCCCCAATTTGGGGATATGAGATGAAAGTACATTGTAACAATAATAATAAAATTATAACTTATATTTTGGTTCAATTCCCAAGAAAAGGAATGAAAATATTATTTTATTTCATAATAAAATATTTAAAAAATAGTATGGTAATTTTATTTCATTATATTATATTCCACTCCCTTTCATTTCATTTTTTTTCATTGTACTTATCTTTAGACAAGCACATTCCATTAGGAGTTGTTAAGTCTTCTATATTAAAGTAAATTTCTCAATCATCAGGGGATCATTTTTAAGGTTTTCTCTTCCTAGGATTTTTTCTTCTTCATGTTATTATAAAGAACACTAGGTAATTTACATTGGTATAAAAATAAGAAGTTTTACATTCAATCTTATTCATTGATCTCATTTATATGTAATGACTCATACAATTAATAAATTAAAATTATTAAATATAAATAGATTCACTCTCTAAAATTAAACATAACACCGAAGTATATTGATCCTTATATATGTGTGCTCATTTTGTTTTATCACTTTTCTTTTTTCTTTAATAATTATATTATATTCACCTTTTTTTATTAATGGTAACTATTTATGTTTCATCCCATAAGACTTAGTTAAAGAGTCTTAGAAATGTAGAAGAGCATAGGTGGAAAGTATGGACACTACAAAAATTCAAGCATTTTGTGGGGGTCATATTTTCATATTATGGAGGTCTTTGACCCCCACAAAATACATTTGTGGCATTCACCCAAACCCCCAGTTCTGCCTTCGCCACAACATAGTTTGTGGGGGGTTTTTGTGCAGGGCCACAATTTGTTGAAGTATTTTCTGGAGGTTCGAGACCCCCACAAATATTACACTTTTTGGAGATTTAAGACCCCCACAAATGTTGTATTATTTGTGGGGATTTAGTAACCTCCACAATATATTTGACTTTCTGTCACTCATAGACCTCCACAACATTTATCACTTCCTGGAGGACATAGACCTCCACAATTTGTTTATTATATTTAAAAAAAAATAAAAAATGAGCTACGAGAAATGATTTTATTTGAATAATAAAAGACAACCTTCTCAAGTATAAATTTATTTATTATTTGAAAAAAATTCAAGCCACACTTAAAATTTACTTATCCCAAAATGAATCTCATCAACAATAATTTATTTCGAAAACCAAACAAATTATCCAAACAAATTATCCATACAGGCAACAACCATTAGCAGTTTCAGCAGCAATGTGACCGGAACAAGTGATCACACAGAACGTAACTCCAAGGCCAAGAAAGGTGTAAATGAACCTGATTGCAAAAAAATAAAAAAATAAGCAATTCGTTCACAATCTAACCATACAGATCAGAAGAACTTGATAATTTTACAAAAAAGGAGCATACATGCAGGAAATACTGAGTCGTGAGAACAAACAACGATTTTGTTCAAACATAGAAAGCATACAAATTTTAGGTGCCAATGCAGTATAACTCTCAAAATGAAGATATCCTAAACCAGCACCCCTGCTCAAACAATCCAGCTTATACATAACTCCATTAAAATAACCGGTTCTCTTAATTCAATCAATAGCTTGGAAGTGAATAGAATGCAAATTAGGAATTCAATAGCTTTATCATGTCAAACATAAATTCCCAATAAACAATTCTCTTTTACGCTATTAATTCCTTTGGTTTCTAAAATATGATCTTTCATTAAACAAATTAATAACAAAAGCAATAAAAATCTATTAATCTCAGAAAATCAAATCAAATTTTATTTATTTATTTATTTTAATTTTTTCTCTTCTACTTAACAACTTTCGCATCCAGGATCTTCACATCTTATTTTCACGGGTAAATCAAAGTCCAAAATTTTCTCATCCATCGCACAAGGGTAAAAAAGGGGCTAGGAAACAAAAAAAAAGAAAAAAACGAGGAGATACTTATAAATATTCTGCTAATACTCGAGATAGTTCCCAAATACAGATGTATCAATTGAAAATCAATTGAAAAGGGAAGAGCATGTTGACCAATCTATATTCTCAGTGCTAATTTCCTTTATCTATCATATAAAGAGGTCAACTATAGATCTTTTTCAATAAAGAGGTCATTTATACATGTTTTTTGAAGTAAAGTTATATACTTTAATCAAGTATCAACAAGAGATGTTTGTGCTCATGCCTGTCCTTTCGTAAAAAGACCAGATGGAGGCTAAATGAGGTTGACATTCAAGATCATAGCAGCCATGTAATCACGAGAGAATCGATGGCAACAATAGTTTTATTTTTTTATAGAACTAGGGACCCCCCCCCTCCAAAACCAAAAAAATGAGCATCTTCTTTTCCTTTCAACAATGAGGAAAGCACCTTCTCCAACAAACAATTGAGAACAAACTCGATCTCTAATTGTCATAAGCATCTCACCTCACCTTCTCCAACAAAAAATGAGCATGTTCTTTTGTTTTTGTTTTTACTTTTATACATTGCCGGGAAAAATAATTATAGAACTAAATGTACAAAACTCAGCAGAAGCAAAAAACTATAGGGTCAATTAACACAATACTTGTAATTGGTAATTGTTTCATACTCAATCAAGTTAACTTAAGAGCTATAGATTACATCAGTTCCTAGTTCCTAACATTGAAGAGGAATAGAATGCAAAGAAATTACCATGTGCTCCAAAACCATATCCAGGCCTCGATCTGGTAGTAATGGAGGGATCACCGGCTGGCCTGCCTTGAAGAAAAGCATAGGTGACTTCACAGGGTCAAATTTTGAAGGGGCCCACCACCTATTTATATGAACCATAAATAATCAAATAAATTAAATTAAAATTATCTCAAAAATTAAATCAGAATGGGCTAAACTTACCCATCATGGTAAGGAAGGATGTTCATCTGTCAAATTGACCCATGAATATAACAATCCAAACTGAACCAATTAAATGGACAAGGCATGGAATACCTGAATGGAATTGGTCATGATGTATCTGTCTGCCAATAGAGATATATGTCCCTCGTAGGTAATGCAGAGTCCAAAAAGAATCAAATACTATTAATAAAAAAAGGAATCCAACATAGGGGAGGTTAATATGGAATTTGGCTGGAGTAGTTGAGGAATTTGGTAAATAGTTGCAGACCTAATTTATATAAGTTAAATTTTGGTGTTAGAATAAAACCAAAGAGGAAGAGCAGCCACCCTCCTTTAACCTTATGACCATAATTTTGATGCTATTGATACTGAAAAGGCCTGTTAATAATTTATAATCAATAAAGTGAGGGCTTTAATAGATGCATATTGTAAAACAGAATCCACTTATTAATTATGTGAACAAATGATTGTAAAACAATCAGTTTTATGGACAAGCTCGTTGTTCACATCACTAAGAACTTCATGTCCCTGCCCAACATCAAGGCATGTAATTAGTTATACGATTCCCACACATACTATCCTAAGACTTTTATAAAATAGGGAAACACATTTAACATGTTTCATTATTTTTACAGGTTCCTCGCATCCGTGGTATCTGGGGAGGCAAAGGTCAAGGAAAATCTTTCCAATGCGAACTTGTTTTTGCTAAGATGGGAATGAAGTGAGTTATTGCTAAACTAATACTAACCCCTACTAAAATACCTATACTACCACAGAATGCATCAGTTATATTTATTAGCAATCAATTCATGATTGAAATTGAAAGTCTCTTTTATGCATTAGAACTTAGTACCTAGCAGTTAGCACTCAACAATTGATGTATGTGTCCCCATGATGTTGTAATTACAGCCCAATCATGATGAGTGTTGGAGAGGTGGAAAGTGGAAATGCAGGAGAGCCAACAAAATTGATCAGACATTACAGCAGCAAAGCAATATCAAAATAAAAGACACCTACCAAGATTTTCTACCGTAAGCCCTATTTTCCCCTACCTTCAAAAGTTCCAAAAGCTCAAAACTAAGAAAGAAAACAAGCATAATACAGATGCGTAGAAGAAAAAGAACAAGAATGAAAGGGGATAGGAACTTGCACCTGCTTGCTTGGGGAGTGTACGCTAACCTCCATGGCCATGCTTCTTAATGTACTCAACCAATGCTTCATCTTCTTCAGGAGTCCAAGCTGCCCTCCTCACTCCATGTTTATCAAAACATGGTGCTTTCCCCATCTGCACTACCACCTCATTACCACAATAATAATAATGTCACTACAATAATAATAATAATAATAATAATAATAATAATAATAATAATAATAATAACAAACCTTTCATACAACCCATCATCATAGGTAAGAAAGAGTGTTGCAGAAGAATGCAGCATTTGCATCAAAGTCAGAAGTTAAAGTATTGGATCAGAGCAACAATCTACGAGTCATGACCAAATAAAACAGAGAACATATTATTGATTAAAGTTTCATAAAAATTGAAGAAAATACCCAAAATCAAGTCACGTTCACAAGCAAAAAAAAACACATAGGGGAAGGCACAGCTAAAATTACCAGTTCTATATCAATTCTTAATTCAATCTCATACAACATCTGAGATTCAACACGCCTCGTAGCCTTCCACAAATTATTCCAGATAATGAAGAAGAACAAATTATAAAAGAGAATCCATGAGAAGATATATAGAAGGAACCTTGAACTTCATCTGATGGTAACGAGCGACTGCAGAGAACGATACGCTTCGTGATCTGATCTCATCATCCTCCGATGAATCACCGTCTTTGTTTGTGAGTGAGGAAGAGGAAGACTTATTGGAAGTGCTGGAAACAGAGCTCTCTCTGAAACTCTAACTACTGCTTCTCTCTAGAACCTGATCGTTGGAATCGGAATTGAACCTTCAAAGCAACAAATTCGCAAAAACAAAGAAAAGATCAAAACGAAGATAACAGAGGCAAGAATGAACGAGAGAGTGTGTGAGCTTGTTAAGGTTACTTTGGAGTAGAAAGCGAGGGAGGAGGAGGCATCGTGTGAAGAAGCAGAGAGGATGTAACCATTCGTTCTTTGAAACTTGGGAATTTTATTATCCGTTAAAAAAAGTTATAATGGAAAAAAATTTAAAAACTTTGAGAATACAAATAGTGTGGAGGTCAGAACGTGCTAGAAAATTATAAAAACTTTAAAAAGATGGAAATAAAATGTGGCGTCCTCTGAAAATGCCACTATATACATAATTGTTGGGGGTTTTATAAACCTCCACAAAATAACCTCCACGAATAACATATTTTTTTGTAGTGGGAGCAGGAACAAAACCCTCCTTAGTTATATTTAAATCTCCAACCATTAAGCTACACTATATTTTCTTTGACACTTCATGTTGGTCAGAATTCATAATTTCATCGATAAAATATTTAGGATCAATAATGTTATATGTACAAAATATTTAATGCGCGAATCTCACAAAAAGAGAAAAGGAAAAAAAAATCAATCCAGTATGACTTTTTTTATAAATTTGATGAAAAAAATTGTGATAATAATTTGATTTATGATTTTTTTAAAAAAACATACATTTTTTGTAAAGTAATATTATTGATTTGTGATTATTTTTATATCTTCGCGCAAACACTTTAATTATATTAATATTATTTTCATTCATAAAATAAAGTATTTTCATGCTAGTTAGGCTTGCTAGATAATTCGAAGGTGTGTGTATGATATTAAGCATAGTTACAATTAAAGTAATTGAATTAAATTACGAATAAACTTTTTCTTTTCTATTAATTTTTGTTTACGGCTAATAATCAAATTCTGCATCCATTTAATTCAAATACTTTAATTATAACTCATACATGAATTGAAAGCGTCATACATTGCTAAAATATATAACACCTTACTTATAACTCATTACCATGTATAGTCCCCATAAACCAACATGGCACAAAACTTTTTTATTCAGGCTTAGCACTGAACAGTCATTACATTTTCTAAAATTGGGACTTCAACTCTTTTTCATAAATTCTCATCTTTTACTATGTTAAACTAGATGTATCAAGATTTCTAACGACATATTTTAAACTTTGATTGGATCTGTATAACTCAAGATACATTTGTCACAAGCCAACTGCTTTCAAACCGCACTTCCAAAAACAGGGTAGCAACCACAAAATTAAATTGGGAATGTTTCACTGTCAATAAAATTCTAAACTTTTGAGACAATAAACTAGACTCCTAGGGATTTAATTTGATATATAATATACCCTGTTTGGTTAAGGAACTAAAGAGTTACGGCCGTTACAAAAATTGACCCAAATCTGCCAGTTCAATTATGAACGTGGACAATGTTCCTTATTTCAAAATCTGGGAATGACTTTCAACCCATAGAATTTCCATATTTTAGGACATGAAAGTGAACATCTTAAGCTTTAATTTGATACCACACACGTTCCATTTGATTGAGAATTGAGTGAATTATGAATATTCTAAGATGGTTGTCATACTAAGCCCAATAATAAAAATGGGCAGCACTTTGCTGCATTCTTAAGTTAAGGGTTATCTCAACCCATTATGGTACCTAATTGACCAATATCTCATTCTCATCTTTATCGTACATTGTCATAATTCTTATATGGCCTTTTTTGAGCATATCTTATGATTCTTTCATTTTACTTACATAATTCAATCTTATAAGTTATGCCTCATGGCTTACATATTTCTTTCGTGATCCATATATAACTTTTATGTCCTTAAATCATCTTGTGACTCTCATAATCATTTGGTATCAACATACATTACTTTTATTATTGGATTACCTAATGTTACATTTACATAGGCCTCACATATACTTGGTACGTTACAATAAAACATCAACATTCACATTCTATGGTCCAATGTTAACATGCATAATAATGCTTTCTTGCATAAATATATATTTGAATATTAAGGATCCAAATGTTGATCTTACATTCATCATTGGATGACTTAGCCATTTTCTGGTTAGGTCGATCATCACATGACTTAAACCTCAATCTGGACACCACCATTCACATACATGCAACATTTTCGTGCTATGGTTCATACTCATAACAAGATATCAATCCTTCACTATTGTTTTCATATTCATCTCATCACATCACCTAACATTCTATATGAATAGGCATTCATTTTCATAGCTTGCATCTCAAGCAACCTTATAAGCATGCGTGTTTCATACATATGTTCATATGATGACATTCATCCTTGTGAACATCTACTTTACATTGTACATCTTAACATGAAAGTCCAATTACATAATCATAATCTCATGGACATAAACATCAATAAATCTTTAGATTACATAATCCAATTACATTGTTTTCTAACAAATATACTTAATCGGGTTATACAAAATACATATGACCAATATCTAGGTCTCAAATGCACATATCATGTGAATACTCAAAATAAATTTGTTTACATGATATCTACATCAAAACATAAATGGAAAATCCACATGCTATGTCATAACATCTAAGTGGGCTTCTTGCCACGGGATGCTCCCTCTCCATTTGTGGAGGTACCAGAAATATATCCCCAAACACTAATGAGCTAAAAATCTCAGTAAACTAAGGGTTCTTGGAGGGTCACTCCATCCTATAGTTCACTTCATGTGCATCAACAGTAAAATAACATAGGATACAATACATTCTCTGTCATTATTATTCTATTTACTCTGTTCTGTATTACGGGACTTTCAAGAGATTATATTTAAGGCTATATCTCTTTGGTATTTTCTTAGTGTCCCACTTAAGGCTGCACTCCTAGGAAATATTCCACAAGGAGTCCCTTAAGGGGCTATGCTCCAAGGAAAGTTCATCTATAGTCTATTTACAAGAGATATTCGGGTATTACTCTTTGATATTCATTCACCATATAGAGTCCCATTTAAGACTGCACTCTTACGTAACTACATCGCAAGGAGTCCCTCAAGGGGTTGTGCTCTAAGGAAAATAGACAAATGTGGTTCTACTAGCCAAAGAATTCTCACAACATACATATATCTCATTCATCATTGTCAATGTTCTGTAAATGCATGATGTCATGTTCTAATACTATTATACACATTTATCACTATAACCATTACTCCAATGGAGTATGATGAAACACACAAAGGGATTAACCCCAAGGTCTAGAATTTTACCTATTGTAGACTTCCGTTAACTGCTATTTTCTACTGTCAGAGTCTCAATCATAACCAACCACACAAAGCAACCTATGTCAAATGGTGGAAATGTGATCAACAACATATAAAACACATAAAACATCAAGTATTTGGCTAGATTCTATTCTCAAACATCATTTGCATGACTTACCCTCTTTGGTAACTCTCAAGAACTCTAGTCCTGAACAATGGTTGGCCCCAATGGATGTTCCTCAACTATCAAGTCACAAGACACAACACTACAACATTAAACAACACCAAACACACCATTATAATCCAAAAAGAAAAAAAGAAAAAGAAAATCGAATTTCTCTCCCCTATGTTCATGAACAATTTTCCAAACATGGTTCAAATGGTGATTTCTTTGTTTTTTCTTTATCATGAAACAATCCTAAGCATGTTTAACAGAGGAACCAATGCCATTTCATCGTCCAAATCATACCAACCAACATTTTTGGAATTTACACATAACAAAACCTAGATTTGTCAAAAATCCATGAAAACTTGTAAGGAGGAAGATTTCTTACCACAATTCACCTTAGAATGGTATGAGAAGAAGTTCCTAAGCTCTAATGAACTGAAATGCTCTCAAAATCCAAGAATCCATCAAATTTTCGTAACTGTAAATGGGGAATATCTCACTTGAACTCCGAAAATAAGGTGTGGGTTTTGCTCTTGGGAGAAAACTAAGCAACTTTGACTTTGGAATCACTTGATTACGTTCACTATAGCCCACTCTGGGATTTCTTGAAGCTTTGGTAATAGAGAATTTTTTTTCCTGTTTTGAGGGAGGAGAAGCTATCGATGGTGATCCGATTTTTTGTGTCAAAAATTATGACTTAATTCACTTAAACATTGTATTGACTAAGTCAACAACTCACTAAATAATTATTTGCTCATTTAGCCTCACTTTCATCTTTTATTCTTATGCTTTCTAGCTAATACTTGATATTTTTAGACATGTGTTTTTATTTAATAAAACATCATAAATTAGTCTCACTAATTTATTTACAAGTTTCAGGTAATTTTGCATATATTGCATTTACCCCAAAACTCATTGTAATTGCACTTTTATCTAAGAAGAGACTTAACTATAAAAATTAGATTTCTAATCTAATTTAACTCTTCATTTCATGGAAATTTCCTAATTATCAATTTTACTAAATTATGTTATTATAAAGGTAGTTTATACACTTATCATAACTTGAAATTTGAGTCGTAATAATACAAGACTATGCAATAAGTACATAAATTGATGCATTGATGGCATGACACTGTGTGATAAAGGAACAATAAGGTATTGTTTGATTTATTTTTTGTTTTCATTTTAAATTCACATGTTTTTCACCAGTAATTACAAGAATGCCACCTTATTTTTATTTTATTTTATATTTTCACGATTTTGTGAACAAAATGATGAAAATAACAATTTTATTCTTAGGACTTTCTCCACAAAATCTTAAAAGCAAAAAATAAAATACAAAAATATGGCATCATTTATCGATGAAAATATATCAGTTAAAAATGAAAAAGAAAACATAGTTAGGCAGCGAAGTACAAGTAAAAAAAAAAAAGTTCGACAATCAGTCTCATAATTTTATTGTTTGGTCCATTGAAGAAAAATAACCTTGGCATTTAAAACAGAAACACAATATCTTCCATTATAAGCATAGCAAATTTTTTTTTTGAAGATTAAGAAAAGATTCAAAATGAATGTTGAATGATTACAACATATTTTCCTTTGTAATTACCCTATTACCAAAACCTAAAACCTTCCTACAAAATAATAATTCCATAACTAAATACTTCACATGAACTATTTCTGCATTTCTCCTTTCATATAACAAATAAACTTACAAACTAATGTTCCAAAGGAAAACATTAGAATAAACTAAAAGCTAGTAAAATTATAGTAATTTTGCTTCGTACAACATTGCATGCCTTACTGTTGTTGTATAAAACTTTCCATAAAACATTGCGAGCCTCCACATCATACAAAAACCTTGATGCAATACACCATTTCATCCAACCTACTATCATTCTATGATTTACATCCTCATAAATCTCTCCATCCTTTTGTAAAATTAATCCTAGATATCTAGAAATATCTTTCTCGAGTACCTCTTATCCAAATGCATGGAATCTCAATCTCAATCTCTTACTAGAGAAAACTCACTTCATATACTCAGTCTTACTACGACTTAACATAAATCCTATAAACTCTAACATGCTTTATCCATAATTCTAGTATTTTGTTAACAATAACCTTTGTCCCATCAATACGCACAATATAACATGCAAATATCATATACCATGGCACTTCGTCTTGGATGTCACATGAAAATTTCTCTATGACTATGGCAAAAAGATAAGAACTCTAAGTAAGATATTGGTGTACACCTACCTTAATAGGAAAATAACCTAATATCTCATTACAAGTTTTTACACATGTAGTAGCACCATCATACATACTGTCTCTACATAATTTAATGATATTTTTTCTTCTCAAGAACCTATCAAAGAACCTTTTTTTGAACCCTATCATATGTCTTCTCGAGATCAATAAACACCATATGTAGGTCTATATTAATTTCTCGATATCTTTCTATCAATTGTTGTATCAAGAAAATAGTCTTCATGGTACATCTTTCTGACATAAATCCAAATTTATTTATAAGGACCTTGGTCTTTAATCTTAAGCTACATTCAATAACTTTTTCTCACACTTCATAGAATGGTTATAAGCTTAATGCCTTTATACTTAGAATAATTCTAGATATCTCCCTTGTTTTTGTAAATAAGCACAAGCAGACTATTCCTCCATACAATAGGCATCTTCTTATGAGTTTGAAGAATCTTATCAAAAAGATTTGTCAACCAACTTATTGTCACATTCTGCAGATGTAACACCCCGTGTATACCCAGTTTGTTAACATGTCATCGTATTAAGCCACGCTTAATTAAAAATGCTGCATAACTTTTTCTTTTCAATTATGACGTCATTAATATTACCAAGTTGATTACTTAATTCTTTTCATAAAACATCTCCTATATGTAAATTGCAATAAGGCTAAATACACTGAATAACCTCAATATATAAATAAGTGGGTTTCTGAGTCACGGAACTACAACACGTAGTCCGGACCATCATCCTGATACAATTATACAATTCAATGCTAAAATAAAACAGAGTCAATCAATGTGGCATAGACAACCCCCATGCTCACCAAATAAGGCAACAAAGCCCAACAATGTCTCAGCTCAATAAACCATAAAATGTAGCTAAACATAAGCAGCATCCAATCATAGCAGTAGTATCAGCATGCAATAGTCAACTAAGCTCCGGCCTCCTGCAGGACGAGGCATCAGCCCCTGAGGTACCTGAACTTGAGAATATGCCCTAAACGTGGGGTGAGATCTCTAAACATAAATCTCAGTAAGACAAGGGGTCCTCAAGATCTCTCCACCCCAAGCTCACTTACATGTGCAATATAAGTTCAAAAGCAGTTTAATAATATAAGTTCAAAAGCAGTTTAATAATATAAGTTCCAAAATCAGTGCAATGCAACATATAATCATGTCATGTGTGTTGTAACTATTCTACTGGCCAGAGAAATGCAGGAATACGTCTATTACCCACATCAGTACACACCCATGTCGTACCTGCCCACATGATCATATTCCCGTCTAGGCAAAACACCACATACATATCATAAGGCATTTACACTTAACGGCTCAGTAGCATTTCAATAAATCAACACATGAAAACACATCATGCATATAAACCATTCCTCCATGGGGTATGGTGGAACCAGCAATGGCTAAACCGAGGACACGAAAGCTTACCTCGCAAGCTAAACCCTCCCTCACAACTCGGTGTGCAAAGGCACAAGTAATAACAGTGTCCAGCAAGGTCAAAGATCTGTTTTCATAACATTCATACTATCAATAAATATATCATAGCTTTTCTGATTTAAAACGAACATTATTTCTTTTTCGTTTCGCTTACTGCTGGCTCTTTTCAAAGCCACAAGCACTAAACTATCTTTACCATTTTCAAGACTACAATTTCATCTCTTTATGAAATATTCTAAGATTTTACTATGTTAAACTAGACATCTTAAGGTTTCCAACGATATATTTTATGTCTCAATCGGAGTTGTATAACTCCGGTTATATTTTTTGCAAAGTAACTGCTGCAAACTGAATTTCCAGCAATCAAGTCGCGACTTTAAACCAACACTACGACCAAACCACTTATCCAATGGCTATGAAATTTTCCATAATTTTAGCCCTATGTGTTATCTTTACATAGGTCCAAACCTCACTCAATTTGGAGCTCTGTAGCTTGAGATATCACGATTTTACTATACTAGGTCGTTGTTGTCACAGGTAGGAATCGATTCCCAAACATGGGGAATCCATTCCTGCACTTGGAAATCGATTCCCAACAGAAGGGAATCAATTCCCACGCGCGTAGAACAGAATTCTGTAGCAGATTTCTGCATAATCTGAGGTGGGAAAGGTTCCTAATGATCCAAGGCCCGATTTTCTCAAAAACAGAAGTTCCAAAGCATTAAACATGCATAAATTAATCACTTTTAACTTGATTAATCAAAGTTCCCTCATTTAGTGACTTAAACAAGCTAAAATTATGGATTTCAAGAGGAATGATCAAGGTATAGCTATGGAGGTCTCAAAGCAGCAAAAAAAATAGGCTCTTGGAGCTCTCCAACAAGGCTCAAAGTTCTGACTTTGCAAGAGCACGAAAATGGTGGTCAAATGTTGGTTCTTTCTCACCAAAAATCACACCTTGAAGCTCCAACACTCAAGGAAATGGTTCCCACAATAAGGCTCATGAACTCAACCCTCCCAACACTCCCAAAACAGAACCTAACTCAGAACATAAGAGCTTTTCTCCCACCCAAGTCTTAATTACACTCAACCATGGTGATTTGATGAAGAAAGAGTGGAGAAATGTGATCACTTGGGCTTGTTCTTGAAGAAAATGGAGGTGGAAAGCTTGGAGAGCACAAACTCAGAAGTGGAGGCATAAGGGTCACGTATGAATGCAAATTTTCTGACCTAGGATCATGTGCCACCCCTTATATAGCTCACTTAAGTTTTAATCGCTCAGTATTAGCGCTAATAGTTACGCTTAGCATTTTTTTCCCATACTTAGGATTCTGAACCTTCTCATTTTTCTAAGATTTGTCATATTTTTATTTTATTTTCGCAGCATCTTTCCGGTACGCGTTTTCACGCTGACAGTATTAGTTCTAACATCAGTTCTCGTGATTTTGACTTGAAACTTGTTTTACTAGTCTTACATATTATTCTAGGAATATTCATGCACTTATTATAATTTTCTGGGATACTTCATCGGTACGCTTTTATACCGTGGAGCAGAACCGGTATCTGCACTTTTCGTCAGAAGAGCAACTTTCAGTGTTATTTCACATTTCCTATAATTATTTAAGCCTTCTCATAATTATTAGGGTCAATTATAGAATTATTTCCTAATTCTCATATCTAATTTACTTAATTTCCTAAATTAAATGTGCGGGTTCTTACAGCAGACATCTCCACACTTTCATAGGGACGTCATCGGGTTCCCAACCTTACTAGTCTTCATCATCTTTAATGTCTCTATAATGTCTTGCACTTCAATTCTATACATAAATCATTTGTCCAAATCATTTTAGGCATTCTCAAGATCCCCATCACTTTTGTTGCTATCTCCGTTAAAAACTTTGTTAAAATAGTTCATCCATGTTTATTTAACTTCTGTATCTTTTACCAAAAGTTTTGTATTCTTGTTCTTGATGCATCAAACCTAGGTCAAGTCTTTACTTTTCTTATCCCTTATTTTACAACTCTATATATACCTTTTTCACCTTCTTTGCTCCTAAGTTTTTTGTACAAATTGGATAAAACTTTTCCTTTATCCTCTCACACTTCTTTCTTAGAATTTATGGTCAATCTAAACTTTTGCAAGTTCTCCTTAACAATATATTTATCCAAACATCTAAAGCAATATTTTTTTGTTTAATTGCCTATTACACCTCTTTGTTCCATATTTAATTTGCTTCTCCATCTAACTGTCATGGTTATTCTTGAAGCATTCTTTTATAAAACTTTATTTATTTTTCCTCTAATAGATTTCACCATCTTATTCTTGGGTTTGAGGATTATTTTTCATTTTTTGTATTTTGTTTAACTAAATCTCTAAAACCACCAACTTATGTTGCGTAGCGATAAATTCTCTAGGGTAGACTTTACAATCTACACATGAGGTTTTATCTTCTTATCTAGTAAGAAAAAAATTAATCTGGCTATAATTTGGTGGCAACAATAAATGATTAAATGTGACTTTTTTACGAAAAAATATGTTTGCCAACATCAAATCATAAACTAGTGCAACATTCAAGATATCTTCTCTAGGCTTATTTCACATCTCACAGTCAAAACCTCCATGAATTCTATCAAAATCACAACTACTTTGTCCAACATGTCCATTTAGATCTACTCTTGTGAAAACCTCCTCCTTGCATGGTATCTCCTTCAAATCTTCATAAAATTGGTTCTTATTGAATACTTATAGTCCAACTCAGGGGCGTACACACTCAAGATATTAAAAATTGAATCATCCATGACAAGTTTAACTAAAATTATCCTGTCATGTTTTCTTTTGACACTAGTAACACTGTCTCTTAATTTTTTATTGATCATAATTCACACCCTAATTTTGCTCTTGTTTATATGTGTGTACTATAACTTGAATATGATACCTTCCATTTTAGCCTCTTCTCCAACCCACTTAGTCTCTTGCAAGTACACAATATTCACTCTCCTTCTTACAAAAACATATGCTAACTCACTCAACTTACATGTTAAGATTATGATGTTCCAACTTATCAATGCATCCTTATCCTTTATTCCTTTCTTGCCCACCATAGTCGCCCATAAATGTTTAGGACCCTAGCATATTTGTCACCAAATTCGGGTGAACATGTGGTGCCTTACCTTGGACAAGGACCCTAACCTATTTTTCACTACACTTGGGATTTGATGCAATGCGTCGATAAGAAAGATAAGCTCAAACAAAAAATTATAAGGGTTCATCTCATATGATATTTTTTTGGCACACTACATCTAACACCAATCCTCCTCATGTACCCTCGCTTGGGGGATAGGTAATGTATGCATACATACATATATACAAAGGTGAAGTTGATTTATCCTTTTTTATTTACACAAATTTAAACATAGAAGACAATTGTTAATTATGAATTAAAATTCCAATAATGGGCACGAACAAAATTTCATACTCTAAGAATCATTTTACTTCTCATTGGGAATAAAACAAAATAAAAGAATTACTTTTCTTCTATTAGCCTTGCCTTTTAAATATTTACCGCTAATCTAAAGAGATAATACGCAATAGACAAATAGAAAACATGAGAAATTAATTAAAGCAAAGTGAGAACTGAGAAGCAATCACAATTGACAGGTATATATATCACCAAGCAATTTTAGGGGGAATGAGAGCAAAATTGATGTTAGTAATATACTCAAAATTACATTAGATATTCTACATTTATATATAAACGATGACAACTTTTGTTTATCTTCTAAACCAAATCAGTAACCATTTTGAAGTATAAAGTTAAGATCCCGGGAGAAAATAATAACCCTGATGGAGGATATATTTGCTTTCTCATGTCCTCATGCATTTTTTCCAATTGTTTTGTTAAAAGAATCTTTAGCATAGGATTCAGTGCTAGAGTTGTAGCAACCGAAGTTCAGCAGATTTTTCTTCTCAGTTGTCTTTCCCTTATTCATAATATTTCTAAATAATCTTCTGCTTCTCTCTTTCTTCTCGATTCCCTGTTATAAGGCATAAAATCAGAGTTTAACGAACAAGGTAGAACCAAAAAAATATCTTTCAACATAGATTCAGAGTTCAAAGTATCTAATTTAGTAAAACTTCGTTAATTCGGTCCTTTAAACATGTCATCTAGGTAATCATTTAATTATAAATACAACAAATTAATATTAAATTAGTTCACAAAAGACAAAAATAATTACATCTAATTATTTATTGAAGAACTAAACAAATGGGAAGCAACACAAGCTATGGAACCATGACTACCTTGTTGGAATTGAGAATTTCCTCATTTTCTGACTTATTCTGTCTGTTTGTTGAACCATCATCACCTACAAGAAAAGAAGCAAGCTTAATTAGAATCCATTTACAGCCTTATTCACATCTATCATAGTTTAATATGAATATGATGAAAACGGTGGAGGATATAACTTAAAACATATGGCATTCCCACAAAATACATGATTAAAAATTTTAATTATGATTAAACTCCGACTCAAAAAGTTGAAGTTCAGAATCATTAGACCGACTAGTCAAATTGGTATAAAAAAAATATATGGCAGATCACTCACTACTATTCTTGGTGCTTTCCCTCGAGTCACAATCATTGGATTCTCCGTCAGAACTTCGATCCCCAGAGTCATGACCATTGCAATAATCCCTAAAACTTGGTGAAGCAGTGCCAATGAAGCTATCGTCCCTACAATTATTCTCTTCATGCTCTTCTTCATTCTTTACATTCTTTGCATGTTTGTCATCGCTACCATGCTTTTCTTTTTCTCTTCTCTCAAACACCCTATCGTCCTCCTTTGTATCTACTACATGTTTCTCTTTCAACATCTCGTCATTAGATCTTTCCTCTTTTGTCTTCCCTTTTTCATCACCCAATGGCTGCTTCACCTCCAAGACGTCACCGACAACGTCCTTATCAACACCCTCATCGCCATTGTCTAAATCCTTCTTGTTTTCTGCAACGGGGGGAACAATAACATGATGTCTGACCCGGTTGGAACGGTGACCGTGACCCAGGGATGCATCTTCTGCTTCAAAGGTTGAGATGCCACAACCCATGATGGAAAACAAGTATGGAATGAAGTTGAGAATGAGAACAAAGGAGGATTCAATAGAGAGAAAGAGAAAGAGAAAGAGAAAGAGATCAGAGAGCTTGTGAAATTAGGGTTACAGGGTTTGATTTGTTATACAATCGTTTGTCGTTTAATTATACGTTGAGGAAATTATCCTGTTTTCTTGGTGTCATCTTCTTTGCTCTTAGGTTTTTTTTTTTTTTGGATAAATTGCTCTTAGGTTTCTACAAACACAAAAAATGACATGGTGAAATAGAAGAGAGAGAAACAAAAATTGGAAAAATAAACCAACAACTTTATTGTGAAAGAGAAAACCACTAGTTTGATGTGCCGCTCACAATTATCCTCTGGCTGTCATGTTTTTCGGCCCAACAAGATAAACAGAAAACTATAATGCATTTTATCATTCATTTTTTTAAAAATAAACTAGGGTTAATTCTTGTATAAACTCTTGAACAAGCAATTTTTTTATACACACGGCCAGTGATCGAATCCCTGTAAGCATGTTTAAAATCGAGCCATCTACCAAGTGTACTGGATTTTGTTGATAATTTAGTTTGTTGAAATTAAAACGGAAAACTAGGAAATGCGACAGGTGTTCACGAAGGCAAGCGTAAACTTTTAGATTTTTAATTGTAATCGTTGTTTATAAATACTTTCATTCACATTCAATGTTATCAAGCATGGAAAATTAAATTATTGCATATATATTAAAGGGTGGTAGTTCAGTTGGCGTATGAGAGCTGAGCAGGTGAAAGTGAGAATATGTGTTCGAACCTCTCCAATATCATCTTTGGGAGGGGTTTAAAGTCTTAATCCTGGACCCGCCCCGAATCGGACCAGTCGCGAAGCGAAACCGATAGAATCTTTCCAAAAAAAAATTATTGCATATATATATATATATATATATATATATATATATAAGGTCAAGATCATTTTACACCAGTGTAAGTTACACTCTCAATCTTGTCCGTTGATCCCACTTATATCTAAGGGCTCAAATTTTTTAATAATGTGAGCCATTGGATACAAGTGAATCAATGATCAAGATTGAGTGTAAGACTTCTAACTCTTACATCGGTGTAAGAATATCATATCCCATATATATATATATATATATATATAAATAAGTCCAGCATGGAAATAATATTGGATTAGTGCCGTATGATTTCTATGCAGCCATGAATCTCGTACTGTTGCAATTGGAGACTCGTTCCATTCGGTCAACATATGGATTAACCACATTAATTTGAAAAAAATTTAGAAAATGAATTAAATTAAGATATTTTTTTGTTAAATGTTATACAATGATAAAAAATCTGTCAATAGAAGATTGTTTTCCAAATTTATAATAGTATTTTTTTAAAAAGAAAATCATGATTTTAGAAGGTCCCCTCACCCCAAGCCACTACTGTTGTTAAAAGAACCATTAGGACTGGTTTGTATGAATATACGGTTTGTTGGATCCAACAACTAGTTTGTTGGGCCACATACGCCACGTCACACAACCCAACTCAGTTATTTGTTAGTTTTGATTCACTTTACCTATAATTTAAAGATAGAGTTATAATTTTTTTTTATAAACTTATAAATTATATTATATTTTATCGGTAAAACATAGCGTAGTTTGTAAACAAAAAGTTTATAAATATAATCTTTCCTTAATTTAAAAGCAGTACTTTTAATCCAAAAAAAATAGTACTTTAAAGTTTTAACTACCAAAAAAAAAAAGCAGTTCCTTTTTATATGAATAACTTTTCAAACAAATTATTATTTACTAATAGAAGGGAGATAACTATATAGGCTTTTTTACCCTTTTGCCTTTTATTAATTAATTAATAATCATTTTTCCCCTGATTCGAAACTATTTATCAATCTGCCCCTCTTTAGTCGATTACCTTGCATTTTTAATCGACTAAATGGCCAAAACAGACAAAAAATGGTTGTTGGGAGATTTAGCCAACTAAATCTCCCTATTTAGTCGACTAAATCTCCATATTTGACAACAACAAAAAAAAAAGTCAGTAAGATTTTAATCGATTAAGTAGGGAGATTTAGTCGATTAAATCTCCCATTAATCGTTTAATCGATTAAAAATGCAAGGTAGTCGATTAAAGAGGGGCAGATTGGTAGATAGTTTCGAATCAGAGGCAAAATGGTTATTAATTAATTAATAAGGGGCAAAAGGGTGAAAAAGCCTGTGATCTTGTTCTAACTGTTAATTTTCTGAAGCGGAAAAATAAATAATTTTTTTTTCGATAAACAAAAATAAATAATTTTATCAAACATTATTTTCAATCATTTTTGTTCCCCAAACTAAAAATAAAATAAAATAAAAATATTTTATAAAATATTGTCGTGCACCCCCTAAATAAAATAAAAGGGTTAAGTTTAATATATCATGAATACAAAATAATTTTAATTATATATTTTTAGATAATTTGTGTTTGACAACTCTAGCAATATAAAACCTTTCATTAGAACAACAATCCAAACAATTTTAATTCATTTATAAATCACTTGATAGTCTATGAAAAATTAAAAACATTAAATCAGTGCGTATACTGATATACCAACCCCAAAAGAGAATGACAACATTTTTCTGGGTTGAAAGAGATTTTTGTCATTTGAAGTTTGTATTGGTTTTCATTGGGGATGGAACTTGCATTTAGGGAGACAAAGTTTGATGTTGATGGAGAACAAGCATCATTCTGCGGAAAGCATTGTTGTTTTTCGAAACTGGAATTCGAAGCAAAACTAATCTTACAAGTTAACACCGACATGCGACTTTCTTTTGCTTTGGTCGGTAAGCCTTCTCTTCTTCGTCTTCAGTCATTGCAAAGACAACAACTTTTGGTCAAAATGAATCACACCCACCAAAAAAGTTTTGATTTTGTTCTCAGTTATGTCATTTTCAGTTCTTCAGCAGTACCCAGTCACTCTTCGAAGAGGACGTTTTGGCACCCTACAGCACGCCAAAACGCCCAGAGGTAGACAACAACACACTGGGAGGATGTTTTAGCGCACAAATAGCACGCTAAAACGTCCATGTACGAACCCATCAGCCCAAGATTCAACTAAGATTGCCAATGGATACAGATCGCGATATCTGGGATTCAAGCTGAAACATATCGACCTTGATTCATAGAGATCCACGGGAAGATTGAAGGAAGATTATAACAAGATTCAAAGTCAAAAATTTGTCACCAATCTACAAGATCTTAAATGCAAAAATGAAACAACTATGGAATCAATTACAAATCTGATACGGATTTGTTGGGAGATTGAATGAAGGATACAACTCCAATGATTATAAATAAGGAGCTGAGGGTCAAGACCTAAACACCAATTCACAAGTCTAGAGAAATACATAGAGACTCGAAGAATGAATCCTGTTGCGGAGCGCTGGGACACTGAAGAACCAAGTCAACATCACACTAATGGAGGCTTGGGGTTCTCTTTTCTTTACTAGGCTAGACTAGACTTTTCTGTAGTTAGGGGTAGATGGAACCCAATTGAATCTTTATGTTTATGGATTAAATTGTCTCTGAATTCTTTTCTTTTTATAATTGAATAAATTTATCTGTTTTAATGCTTTCTATGAGTTTGCTCCTTATAGATTGACTTTGGGGAATTGTATGACAATAAGGATGTTGGTGCATGAACCCTGATTTGATAAATTTATCATAATCCTTGTGATCTAGGGATAGACATAGGGTAATTGTGCAATCTTTAAATTCTTGATCTTAATGCATGTTTTCTTGGGGAATAATCGGGGAACTCGAGTTCTTTCAAGATCACATAGATTTAGGGTAACAAGGAATTGAGCCCTAATTAACTTAGATAGAATTGATTGGCAATATATTAAGAAAAGGTTCTTGACTTTTTAATTCATAACATATTGAGGAGATTGGGGGAAGTCGAAACCCTAACTACGCTTGTTTTAAATTCTTAATCAATCATCATCTTTTCAATTGTCTTTTTAATTCTGAAATTTCTTTAATTGAATGCAATTACTTGTTTTTAATTTTAAGTTCTTTAGTTACAATTCTCTCAAATCCTACTTTTGATTGTCCAACTAAGACGCGATTAGCGAACTAGTGCTTGAAAATCTGATCCTCGTGGGAACGATCTCGTACTCCGGTACACTTTATTACTTTACGACCGGTGCACTTGTCGAGTCGCAACAACCACCTTGGGTCCATCATCAACTCCAACGTATTTGGAGATTTGATCACTACGCTGCAAGCTTTGGAATCATGAATACGTTGTTGGGCTTCAACCTTTGGGTCATTTGCATCTCATAGAACACGACAACAATCCATTCTTCACCCTCTAGTTCTCCATCAAAGGCGCCAAAGACTTGATCATCGTCATAATCTTGCTCTCTATCAGAATCATCATAGATTGAATCATTATCACAATCTCATTTTACATCATAGTCATCATATATGGGACTATCATCATAAAATAAAATGTCAAGAATCTTGATCGTCATCTCGCCACATTGAAAAGTAGACTGATTTTCTAGTTGTATTCTCCAATTTCGTCCTTGGTTTAGAATCCCCAAAGGATTGATGTCTCCCTCTTTGGTATCATATGCATCCTTTGATTCCAT
The DNA here is from genome assembly GCF_033153095.1 of Gastrolobium bilobum. Taxonomy (NCBI): domain Eukaryota; kingdom Viridiplantae; phylum Streptophyta; class Magnoliopsida; order Fabales; family Fabaceae; genus Gastrolobium; species Gastrolobium bilobum. The sequence continues at coordinate 40,236 of NW_026899405.1, read as the reverse complement.
TTGTTCTTTAGATTGAACATTCAATTTTGTCTGCACAAGTCTTTGCTCGAAATCTTGGATTCGCATGCTTTATAATGGAAAGTGGAAGGAGCTGAAGGAGTTGTTAGAGGAGAGACCAATCTTAAAATCATGGTTCTCTATGATTCTTTTAAGTTTTTGTAGGGTGAAATTGGAATAATTGCAAGATTGTCATGAGATAATAGCTCTTTGTGAACACTAGTGAAATGACTAGTACAGAAGCTTCATAAAATGTGAATGAACTATCTAGACGTTTTTGAACTCTGTATAAAAGTATTGGCAAACAATTTATTTACCATTCCTTTTTATAAATGAGTAGTTTGTGTAAAGAAAGTGTATGTAACATTATAATTATTCATTAAGAAATTTTTTTTAATCTGTTCTCGTTTTCTTGATTCTAAAAACTTGTATTGTTTCATTTTTAAAATTTGACAATTGTTTTTGAAAACAAAAACCATAGACTTCCCATATCTATAACATATCTAGACTAAATAATCTCATTCATTAAAGTAAAGAAAAAATATGTTATAACCAAACCTTGGGGGGGGGGGGGGGGGTGGGAGAAGGGGATTCCCCATTAAGAAAGCGATAGATAGAATAACATGTTTCAAGTATCACCTCTGGCGGTATTCTTGTATGGCATTTTACCTTAAGAAGTGTTAAAAAATAAGAATCTTGGGAAAATCAAATTCCCAGAAATAATTTCACAATCCTTATACCAAACGTGGGTAAATAGGATTCTCAATATCAATTTTCCGGGAATCTAGAAAAAAAATCCATGTACCAAAACCAAACCCCCTTAAGGTAGTGTTTGGTTAGAGGTATCTTAGAAGATAGATAGACATTTGAGATTGGGTATCCAGTTTTACCATGTTTGGTAGAAGAGATTGCAATATTTTCCCACCCAACATACTTGCCCAGCAATCGATGTTCGCCTGTTAAATGGAACAAAATACACTGCCACACAATACCACTTGGCATGTGGTATTGTGTGTTGTCCGGCTAAGTGCAACAAAAAGCAACAAATATGTTGACAAACATACCCTCCTCATAAACTCCTACCAAATCTACTTGCAGTTATAGCTCATCTTCAATATCCCTACCAAATAACACAATCTTCCTTTCTCTGGTTTGAAACCCAAACCAAATCATCACTGAGCATGAAGGTTGCGTACGTGGGAGGTGAGATAAAGAGAACACAGGATATTGGTTGCAGAGAAGGGTACTGAAGAGTACTGAAGAGAAGGAACAATTTTTGTTGCAGAGAACTGAAAAGAGAAGAGACAATTGGTAAAACTGGTTTTTTTTAGATTATTGGCTCTGCTCTGCTGATTGTGGATGCCAATGATTTTTTGGGATTTTTTTTTTACAAACAGTATTAAGCATACTAGGGATTTTTATTTTTTTATGGGAAAAAGGTTTTTCATTTTGCTGTAGAAATTTTTTCATTGTGACATTCATATAAAAAGTGAGAGTGAAGCCGTTACGAAAAATCATGTTGTTGGGTACATTGTCCATATACTGTGATTGAGAACCGATGTGAAGCATTGAATCCATTTTAGTTGGTTTACTTTTTTACTGTTTTGTCAAGGTTTACAATTATTTCAAGCTGCAACTATTAAAATGGTTGTTTTGGTAATTATAACTTATTTTCCCATCAATATTTAACTTTCAACCAAACATAAACTTACAAAATTTTACCCAATTTTTCCAGTAAAATTTTGACCAACCAAATAATATTTTATCGATTTTCCTACCAAACTTACTTTCCTACTATATCCCTAGTAATTGTATTTCTCTAGTATTCAAAAATTTTCTGCTCAACCAAACGTCCCCTAAGAGCTTTATGGTCACGACACACGGCAAACGGAAAATTTTCTTTTGGCATTAACGATCTCTCATATACATATTAGCTATTAAAATTTAAATAGCTAATTTAGCTTTACTATCAAATTTTAGCTATTTTGTCTTTATTTTCTTAAAAAAAATAAATTAGATAGCCCTTGTTGTTTTAATTTTGGCAATTAATACAATTAAATTGTGAAGAATTAGTTGAAACCAAAAAGTTTAAGTTGTTAGATTCGTGCTTGTTTGGGAGTTTTTTTTTTTTTTTTTTAGTTTATCTTCTCTTTACAAGTAGAAGCTAAGTTAAACAAAATTTTACAAAAGCTCTAATAATAAAGAAAAAAGTCAAAAGCCAAAAGTTCTTAGGAGTTTTTTTTAGTTGTATCAGTTTTTTTGAAATGTATGTGTGTTTTTTTTTTTCGGTAAACATGTGTGTTTTTTTTTAATGTATAGCTTTTAAGTTTAATTTTTTTATATAATTTTCAAATCGCTTGTAGCTTTATTTTTAAAGCTCATTTTTTTAACATTAACTTAAAAATATCTTTTAGCTTAAAAAAGAAAAAGAAAAATGCCAAATAGGCTTGAACCACACATATTTAATTATTTAAATGGTGTAGTAAAAATTAAAATTGTGATCATTCAATTATATATACTCTGATACCTTATATAAAATGGCAATTCAATCCAATTGGTCATACTAATAATTTTAATTATATTTTTTCAATATAAATTTTCAAATCACTTCTTTGTAGATGGTACAAGCAAATTCGGAAAATAATTTTTCCAATAATTCCATAAATTTTTTGCCCTAATCTATGTTCTTTTCAAACAATGAAATTGAATAGTGAATATATTTTTTGGAAATAATTTTATATTTTTTGGCACTCTTTCTAAAATGAAATAATTTTTTTTATTTTTATGAGTAGAAATAAATTTTTGGGAAAAGATATATTTGATATTACAATTTTTTTTACTCCTAGAGAGAAAATATATTTAATAAATATATTTTTAATAAATAATATATTATACTATGTAAGTATTTTATAAATAATATACCATGTGATCTTGTTCTAACTGTTAATTTTCTGAAGCGGAAAAATAAATAATTTTTTTTTTCGGTAAACAAAAATAAATAATTTTATCAAACATTATTTTCAATCATTTTTGTTCCCCAAACTAAAAATAAAATAAAATAAAAATATTTTATAAAATATTGTCGTGCACCCCCTAAATAAAATAAAAGGGTTAAGTTTAATATATCATGAATACAAAATAATTTTAATTATATATTTTTAGATAATTTGTGTTTGACAACTCTAGCAATATAAAACCTTTCATTAGAACAACAATCCAAACCATTTTAATTCATTTATAAATCACTTGATAGTCTATTAAAAATTAAAAACATTAAATCAGTGCGTATACTGATATACCAACCCCAAAAGAGAATGACAACATTTTTCTGGGTTGAAAGAGATTTTTGTCATTTGAAGTTTGTATTGGTTTTCATTGGGGATGGAACTTGCATTTAGGGAGACAAAGTTTGATGTTGATGGAGAACAAGCACCATTCTGCGGAAAGCATTGTTGTTTTTCGAAACTGGAATTCGAAGCAAAACTAATCTTACAAGTTAACACCGACATGCGACTTTCTTTTGCTTTGGTCGGTAAGCCTTCTCTTCTTCGTCTTCAGTCATTGCAAAGACAACAACTTTTGGTCAAAATGAATCACACCCACCAAAAAAGTTTTGATTTTGTTCTCAGTTATGTCATTTTCAGTTTTTGTAGCTATTCTTTTAGTCTTTAGTGCCTTGAAGCTTTGCACTCTGTAAGTAGTATTTAGTGGTGAACAACTTGAGCTTGATGTTTTGATTGTATTATTGACCAAAGCCCTGTTAGTATGACTTAATCTTTATGTTGATTTTGTAGTTTGCTTACTTTACTTCATTCTTTGATATTTGTGTCATTAATTTGAACTTGATAGGATAGAAATTGAAAATAAAAACAAAGAACTGGAGTTTAGGTGCATGTTGGAATTAGGAGGTTGCTCTACTCTCCTGCCGTTTTACCCCAAATAATAAAAATTAAAAAATAAAATAAAATTTAAAGATGTAGCAAAATGAGCTTAAAATCCGAGTGGAAGTGCAAGAAATTATGTTGGTTTATGTAAGTTATGCCTTTGTCATGAATAAAAAGAAAATGTTAAATAGGAAGCATGATGATTGTGACAGCTACCAATTTTTTTCCCCCTTTCTTTCTTTTAATCCTATCATCCATAGGAAGCATGCATTTTCTAAGAAGCACTAACTAATGAAGAATAAATGCTTGGTTATTGTTGATATATATAAAACCATTAATTTAATCTTATCCAACAGCTTAAGCCTTTGGGTTGAATTGGTTCTTTACAGTTACCTTAGTTTTCTCTTCCCTAATCCTAGCTTCCAAAGATAGATTTGGTAGTATTATGTCTCTTTCAATGTCTTATCAAGAAAATGTTGGTAGCAAGATGTACTAATTTAGTTGGTACAACTTTCTTCAAAAGCTCAACTTTGTCAAATGTGAATTTAGTACATGAAAGAATGAGAATTGAAAGGTATCTTATTCTCCAAAGCAAGTTAGATTTTGGTTTTGGCTTGAAACAAAGCCTACCATTTTTTATATTCATTACATGAACTCTAATACCGGAAGTAGTATAAGAAAGAGCAATATCTTGATGACCTTTATTTGTATGCCTAAATAGCTTTGAAGTCTTAAACAGAGTGCTTTCCTAATATAAGGCAGGATGGAACACTATGGAAGTGCTTCAGATTTAGTCTTGCTAGTGTAGTGTCGTAATTTCTTCTGTATAAATTATAGAAGTTCTGAGATTGCTCAAACTTGGAAGATAATTTGCATCTTGATGGAATTGTCTGGTAACTTGGTTTGTTATACCGTTAATATATTCAATTGAATTAAAATTGCTACATAGAGCTAATGGGATGAAGCTAAATCATGTAATTACAAGTGGTCATTCATAGCATTTCATGTATGATTGGAGAATAACTTTAAATGTCAATGGCATTATTTACCATGATAATGTGCATTTCCTATTTTGCTATGGTGAACTGGCATGTCTGCTTTGGACTGCTTAATATTGATTTTGGTTAATAAAAGTTTAGTAGTAAACTATTGTGACTGTTTTTTTCTCTCGCAGTCTTTCTTCTCCCTTTTCAGGGAAAAATAACAATAACATCATCTCTATTCTTAATTTTTATTTTCTTGTTTTCCATTTTGGAGTGTGCTGTATATCCTCCTCCTAGTTTTTCCTTTACACTTTTCTTTATTGAATTTCGTTTTTTATATTTAAAAAAATCTCCTTAGACATTACACAAAAGTATAGATGATGACTTTCCTGTCTGGGGAGAAATTTGAATTTACCTTTTGCTTCTCTTCTCAGGATGGCTTACTACAAGTATTTTTGCAACAAAAATGTAATAAACAAAAAATAAAAGAAAATTTTAATGAATGATGAATTTGATGTATATTATTTTATTATTATTAAGTTTTCCTGAAAATACAAAGATTATTCTGTGATAGTAGATTGATTATCTTCTATCTACTATCTACGTTTCATAGCAAGTGAAGCTGTTAATCACTCATTGCCTAGGTATTAATTCAGAAACGTAGTTTGTATTCTTTTATTTTTGTTTTGTTTATGAGTGATGCTTAGTATTTGACTTGTTAACAATGGTATGATGAAATTTTGAAGCACTTTTCTGATTTCAAGTGGAGAAATATCAAATATGTTAAGCCTTCTACCAAAATGCTGATAGAGATGTGGTGAGGATCTTCGCAGCTGGTGAGGTAGTGAAGATAGTGCTGGCAAAGCCTGTTTGGTGATGATGTTGTTAGCTTAATGGTGATAATAATGAAAATGGTTAATGGTTATTTTGTGCTGATCAATGGTGGAACATAATAAGGACCGGAAGGGGCTCCCCACCAAAAAATAAATTTCTCTCCCCTGGATATATGTAGCCCTTTTTAGTTGCAAAGAGAGTGAGTGCATAACTGGTATAAGTTAAACCAATTGGTTGCCTAGTTTAATTTTGTTCTAGTCTCCAAATTAAAATATAACATAACTTCTTTTTTAAGAGATATCTTCTTCTTTGACCTTTATTCCATTTTGAGCAAAAACAGTGAGGATAAATTCACTAATATTGTATTGTTTCACTATATATTCATCTTGTTATAGCCTCTACTTTTTATTTTATATGTCCTCTAGCATAGTTGTATCATTCAATTATGAATAATAACTGATGTTAAGGAAAGTTAGCTCAAATAATAAGATTGAATTGTGTTCCCTCAAAGCTATAAGGTTTGATTCTTGATGTTCTGATAGTTTTGTAAGAATAATTTATCCTCAATAGTTTCCAAATAATGTTTGAAATCCATCAAATGTAATTAACAACTAAGAAATGAACTTTCATGTATTAATATATATATTTTTTCTTTAAAATTGTTGTTCAAGTTCTGCCATTGGCAGTGATAATAAAGGTTGGTGTTATGGCAGTGATGCCGATACCGGTGGCAGTAAGAGCATTCATTTTGCTCCCTCTCGGTTGGATGTTGGTCCTAGTTCAGTAGGGGTCCCAAAGTGGGTGAAATATTACCTCATAAAAATTGTGTTCTAAACCTTTCCTGAATTCTAAAGCTTCATATCTTTTTTTTTTGTTTTGGAAATTGTTCCAAGATATCCCCTATCCGAAAGCCAAGGACTAATTCCCTCGAGGCGGAGAGATCACACGATTGTGGGTACAGCTTCTCCCAACAGAGCCTTTTCTATACACACGGCTAGGAATCAAATCTCTGTCAGCATTCTTAAAGGACCCAGCTATTTACCAACTGTGCCGGGCTTTGTTGGTCTAAAGCGTCATATCTTATCCCCTCCTCCTCCTCTTCCTCTTTTATCTTTATGGATTTTATTTTTGCCTCTTCTCTTGGGGATTTTGGTAGAAATCAGTCAATTGAGCAAATCTTCCTATCTAAATCATACTTTCATTTCCATAAACAGGCAATCAGAAAATCTATTTCTTTTTCTTTCTCTTGCCATTGTAGCACTACATGTAATAACCTACAATCAAACTTTGTTGCATATAGGGCTCCTCATTTTACCTCGGGTTGAATCTTTTCTTTCCTCCTACACCAATTGATATCAGTTTCACCCCTATCCTTTGTTCAAGTTAACTACTTGAAAATTTAATTATTATTCCTACTCTTTTCCATAAAATTTACTTCTTTCTGTTTCCCTCAAAATACCCACACAGTCACACCAATGCACATAAAGTATGACTTGGGTTATTCTTAATGGGTGGAGTGGAGTGGATTATTTGGGTGCAGTAAGGTCAATTGACTGGGTTTAGAAACCAATGTATAAAGTGGCATAAGGAGCTGCTAGCATACTAAAAAGTGGGTGGTAATTGTTATCATAAGAATCGCCGTGTGTGGGACTAGAATGTGGTGTAGAAAATGTATTATTATTAGTAAGTGAAGACACTGATCTCTCAACTCTTTTTCTATTTCATTCTTCTATGCAATCCTGTTTGTATTGGTATAATGAATAGAGCTGCTTTGAAAGCTTGTGTTCAGAATTTATGATGGTCGGTGTTGTTTATTTTATAATTTTGGGCTCAGTTTCGAGATGTTTTTTGCTCAGGATTCGAAGGTATAATGTACTTCATTATCGATGTTTGTTTAATTACTTTCTGCATAACTCAAAAGCAGTGCCATTCTTTCATCATTGGATTATTAAATCAACACCGTCATAAATTGCATAGTAACTGAACTTAAAGTGGTAAGTAACTTATTTTCCTTTACGAGATATCTCGAGTTTTTTAGAGAGCTGTCTATTATAATAGGTTCGACAATATTTGAATCAGACTAGTCGAGTAATCCATGAATTGATAGGTATATTCTTAAATTAAAGTTGCACAAGAACTCAAAATCTTAGTAGGATTTGGTGCTATATTATAATAACTTGAATTTATTGAACACTATCTTCATTCTTCAGCGTGGAAATACTTAAGCGTGGCAGTCTTTTTCTGATGACCCCTTTCAAGAATGCAAGTCATCTTATGATGTGTCCATGACTGAACAAATTCTAGAATGAGATGTTTTTAAAAAAATAAATAAAAAATGAAAACTCCAACGTCATTATCAGCTCGCCTCCAATGTTTTTTGGCTGTTCATCAAATCTTGACTAGGGTATAAAAGAAACTTTTGTAGATATGGTACAGTAAGTAGGTCTGATTCATTGTCAATTTTGGCCCGGAAAGTCAGCAAATTCTTCGCAACTTAAATTACAACAGTTCATGTCAGTGACGTTGTAAATTTTACATGTGATGCAAACAAAAAAAACTTCCCTATAATAATGATTCTACACCATTCCTGCAAGAAACTCTGGTCGGCGGTTATTCTCAGTTACTTTTTAACACAGTTCTATTTTTATTGTTATATATAAAACCTTTAATAATCTCATCTATTAACTTAAATTTTTGGATTAAATTGATTTTTTACATAATATCAGAGTCTCGTGTCCTGGGTTCGATTCTCATTGCCTCCACTTTCTCTTGTGGAATTTCTTAGCATAGGTAGATGGGCCTGTACATTGTCCACCCTTCAAGTCTAGTAGACTTGAGGGAACGTGTTGAAATATATAAAACCTGTAATGTAACTTTACCTGTCAATTTAAACTTTTGAATTGAATTGGTTCTTTACAGTTATCTTTCTGCTAGAGTCATGTTCGTATCGAGAACCAACACACCCTTCTAGAATCTTATGTCTTAACACGATTTTCGAAGTATTAGTATAAGTAATTATTTAATCATTTCAATTTTACCTTAACATTTTTTTTTGGGATACTATTGTTGTATAAGCTCTAATGTTATGTAGAGGGTTATTTAATTTTGATGATAAAGAATACCTGATTTGTTGACAACCATTTAAAAAAAATAAAAAAATCTAAAGCGGTCCAGCACCACTCATAGGAGAGGAATGGGATTCAATTTAAAAGAAGTTGATGATATTTGTAATATTCCCAAATCTAATTATATATGTTACTATATATTTTTGGTATTGAGTGTATGGATTAATATTGTCATGATTGTTATAATTTATGGTTTTATCTACACAAATATTTCTTAATCGTTAACAGCTTAGGCATTATTGGCAAGAATCTTATTCTCAACAACAATGCGGGGGTTGCGTTATCTGAGCCTGGAAGAATCATTATTGGAATATTTTGTGCCTTCTTCACTTAGCTTACTTAACCAACACTAAGTTTTTCCTTTCGTGCCTTGTTCTCCCATACTAACTCGACCAACGCTAAGTTTTATAATTCAAATATTCTTATCATGTCGAATATTTTTCATGACAGTGCATCAAGGAGAACAATATTGGCTTGTCTGGTAGAGAAGAGAGAAACTAGATATTGACAAAAATCAATAGGTTTTAATTTTTAAGAGACCAAAGGGACTATCAATCATTTTTTAAGTAAACTATAAAAACAAGATTTGCTTCGCTTGCATCTTAATAAGATACAAATGATATATTGAATTTGTTTGGGGTACAATAGAACCCTTTTGTTTATTCCTTGAACCATATATACTCGTAACGATTGCCAAAATATACTTTCCTTTTTATCCTTACTTTTACCAAGAACAATATTTATTTATTTTTTCTTTTTTGACGTGAAAGAAAGAATTTCATAAATGGAGCATTGAGTTCTATTGAAACAAGGATATGAATCAAATCCATGTGCTGATGCCCACAAAAACTTGGGCACTAACATCCTTGTGTGGTGATGCTTGTGTGTTTTACCCTTTGGGTATCACTCATTTTCATAAAGGTCATGATTAGATAATACAGAACCTCTTCTCTACTTTCTTCGGATGCTTCCCTTTTGTATGTATTCTTTGTTTTATTTTTATCACACTTAGGATCGTTTTTGTCCCACAAAAATCATTTGCCTTTTGACAAATAAAGCTTAAATTCTGAGCAACAATCAGCATTATTCAGAACGACGATTATTTCACCTCACAATAATTGTCCTCAATTTGAAAAAACTAATAAAACATGTTAGTGAAGAGTACTATGTATTCATAAACAGCTACTTTTATTCCCAAATTCTTGAGTCCTAAACACAAAAGCAAAGTCCATATACAGCTTTTCATTCACTGCAAACTAGAAGTAAAGATAAAAAGTTGCCTGGGTTACATAAGGCTTCCTAATGATTTTCCTATACTAATGAAGCTCTAATGCAACACCTAGTCTAACTTTAGGCTTCACTGAAACATGGGTTCATGGGGAAAGAGGTGAAGAAGGAGGGACAAAGTCACTCCCACTCTCCTCAGTGAAATCCATGACACTTGGTTTCTCAACTTCAGCATTGTTAGAGGGCTCCCCATTGTCTCCATTCCCCTTCTTTGCCTTTTCAGCATCCTTCTTCTCAAATATGTGATACACAGCCCAATTTGACACCTACATTAATATTTGAGTTCAAAATTCAGTGATCAGATTCTGATAAATAAGACAAAAAAGAATGCAAAACTTGACACCATACTCATAATGAACACTGTTCTATTCTTTACCTGATATGGATTAGCAAGTGATTCAAGGCGGAACTCATGCATAGCCCATTTTGTTTTGATAGGCTTGTTTCCTTTCCCTTCCCAGAAAATCAGTGTGTTCCTCTTCCCAATCAGCTCTTTGCTCCCAGAGAGTACAATGTATTTGGCTTTCCCCACTGCTCTCCAAAGGCCAGATCCTGCAGCTCTCTTGTCTTTGTTTCCATTCACATTCCCCTTGGTGTAGTAGAAGAAAAACTTGTGATCATTGAAAGCCTTTCCACCTACAAAGAACAAAACACGAATGAGAGCATTTTGGTTCAATTCAACAGTACATAAACATTTCATGGGACATGGAAAAATTGAAACTTTTTATTGACAATGGCTAGAAAAGACTAAAGGGTTAAAGAATCACTAAAAAAAAAAAGGGGAATTTTTATTTAATTTTTTTTTCTTCTACTAACCTCCTGGGAGTCCCCATGGCTCACTCTGAAAAACATCAAACTCATGAATGATTTCAACAGGGAATGGTTGATCAAAGACCTTCCTCTTCAAGTAGTAATTGACAAGATGATCATCTGCGGGGTCAAAGCTATACCCAACAGGCAATTTGATGTTCCCATCTTCACCAAAGCTTATGATCTGCTCCATCTCAATGAATGTCACACCCAAAAGACCTTTGCTTTATGTGAAGATGAGACTGTGCTCTCTGGGTGAAACAGGTACTTTGATTTATAGTAGCAAGACATGCAGTGTCTCATAAATGTGAGTGCAAGAGAGAGAGACATAGATGTAGACAGAGACAAAAATAGAAGGGAGGAAAATAAGGAAGAATCATAACTCCAATGTGAGATAATCCTTATTGACTTACGGTATATAAGTGATGGTTTTTCCTTTTTATTTATTTATTTATTTATTTTATTTTTTCACTAAGTGGGGTCATGGTTTTTCACAAAGCGTGTACGGTACATCACACCAAATCTGTGTATGTATGCAGCAGAAGAACTAGCTATGCGCGTTCAATCCAAAAGCAAGTACCCGTTAAAGTGTTCACTCTTATGTGTACCACGTTTAGCGCTGGCAGTTTTTTTTGAATTTTTTTTATTTTTTAATGGCTTTTTGTTACTTCCTCTACTCGGTTATGATTTATCACATAGGAGTCAGTGCTACGAGTCTCATCCTCGTGAATTTTAAACTCATTGTTCTTTAAACAATGCTAAGAGAGTAACTGTTCAATTGGATTTTTTATTCAAAAAAGTTCAAGTACCTTTTAAATACGTTATAGTATAGTGTATTTGAATGAATTTTTTTTAATAGAAAACTAAAGGGAATATAAATTAATTTTAAATCTTCTTAGACAATTCATTAAACAATCTTTATAATTAACTCAAGAAGAAAAAAAAAGTAATTGATGCCATTTAATAACTTTTTAATTTTTGGAAAATTTCATCCTAATAATAATCTCAAACTTGGGGAAGGAAAATATAAAATACGACATGTATTTAATAAAAAAAACTCTTTCTCAAAAATAATTCTAAATCCTCGCTACCAATTATCCTAATTATGATGAGGGGTGATAAACGAATCATGGGCTTTTGGCTCGACTCGTGAAGGCATGAACTTATATGCCTAAAATTGGTTGTTGGAACTAGGCTTGAATTTGTATAAAAGCTCATTTAATAAAAAGGCTTCATACTTCAATTCAAAAGCTCGACCTTAGAGCCTTGCAAGCTAGCCTAGTATATTAATTTTTGTTTTTATTTTATATTTTTTATACTACTTGTAATAGCACTCTCACTCTCTCTCTCATCAATCCGTTTCACCCCATTTTCTTGGTTAAATAGACTTTTTGAATGATTTTGTTTTATATTATACCGTGTGGATGTACATTGAATTTATGAATATTTATAAAATTACTAGTGTTGTTGATTGTCCATTCTGTTTGGATAAATTTATATTGTCTTATTTTTTTAAACAGGTTAACAGGCTAAATCATGCTTTCATTTTTTGTAAATAAGCCAAGCACAGGCCGATAATTATATTCATAACAGGTAATAGACTTGATCAGGCTGACACATTTAAACACAGGCTTAGCCTTTTAAGACCAAGGCTCGGCTCGACCCGTTAACACCCCTAGTTATGACACTACTTACTAAGCTATAGAGTATCCATTTATTATCTTTTATATTCTCAAAATATTGAATGTATTTAATGTTTCATTTAATGTTTTTCTATGAAATACTTGAAGGATCATTTATGAGAATATGTTAAAACTCTTAAATACAATTCTTATCTTATATTCTCCTTTCTTAAGATTTTTTTTTACTTACTCCTCAAGTTTAATATGACTATTATATTAATATTTTCTAATTTTTTTAGTTAGAAAATTAAAGCGAATACAAATTAACGCTAAATCTTCTTAGAAAATTCATCAAACAATTTATATAATTAACTCAACAACAAGAATATAATATATGCCATTTCAGTGTTTTTTCTTAATCATTAACCTAATAATAATAATAAAAATAATTAAGAGTATAAATGGGTCAAATGGCTTATTAGGGCTACAATTTTTTCTGCTTTAGGTCTGATCTAACTTAATCTATTTAGAAAATAAAGCAGGTTTAGGCTAATAGAAAAATTTATTTAAAAATTAGACCATAAGCATGCTGTCCTTTTAATTCTTAATAAAATATTATATTTATTAAGGCTGACAAGAGTGGAGAAAAAGCTCCTAAAAATATTATATCGTGTGTTGTTATGAACATTATTGAAGGATCTTTGTGATCTTATTTTAAATAAATGGTTGAGAATTTTTATAATCTGGACTTTGCTGAAAAACATTGTTTAATGAATGAGAAATTTTGTCTTTTTAATTTTAGTTTCGAATTTCACTCTTTTTTCGCCTAGAATGCCTTATAGGTTATGTTAGGCTTTTTAATTTTTATAATAGGTCAGGTCAGTCCTGAAAACAAAGCTTTATTTTAATAGGTTAGTGTAGACTTTAAATATTTTACATAGACTTAGACTACTAAAGTCAAAACCTGACTTAACCTAAACTATTTGGATCCCTAATAATAATCTTGAACTTGGGGATGGAAAATATTAAATAAGGCATGCATTTAATGCAAAACTCTTTCCTATCATTAATTATAAATCCTCCCTACAATTATCCTAATTATTATACTAATTACTAAACAATAGAGTTTATTACTTTATATGTTATCGAAATATTGAATGTATTTAATGTTTCACTTAATATGTGCGTCTATGAATAATATGTCAAAACTCTTAAATGCAATTTCTAAATTTATGTTTTTCTTTCTCAAGTTGTTTTTTGGTTCACTTACTCCTCAAGTTTAAAATGATAGTTATATTGATATATTCTAATTTTTTAGTTAGAAAATTAAAGTGAATACAAATTAATTCTAATTCTTCTTAAAAAAAATTAATCAAACAATCTATATAATTAACTCAACAAGAAAAAAATTGATGATTTCAGTGTTTTGTATTTTAATCATCAACTTGATGATAATAATAATAACCTTAAACTCGGGGAAGGAAAATATGAAATAAGGCATGCATTTAATACAAAACTATTTCCTACGAATAATCCTAAATATGACTTACCAATTATCCTAATTATTACACCGTCCATAATTATCTCTTTTAGGTGAGTCAGCCCACGAGTATCCCCACAAGCTTTAATTCTTTGAGTCATCTGTGAGCCTAATCTCGATTCGGGGCTTAGTCACAGATAGAAATTATACTAAATTTTAAAAAATAGAGTATCGGTTTATTACATTTTATATTCTCAAAATATTTAATGTATTCAATGTTTCATTTAATGCATGTTTCCATGGAGTACTAGAAGGATGATTTACGAGAATATGTTAAAACTCTTAAATGCAACTTCTTATTTTATGTTTCCCTTTCTCAAGTAGTTTTTTGGCTCACTTAAGTTTAATATGATTGTTATATTGATACTTTCTAATATTTTAGTTAAAAAATTAAAGTGAATAAAAATTAATCTTTGAAATAAGGTACACTGACCCTAATTACCTCTTTGAAGTGAGTCAGCCTCACGAGTATCCCAACAAGATTCAAATATTTGAGTCGAGACTTAGTCACATTTAGAAATTATACTAATATTTAAGCAATAGAGTATTGGTTTATTAGGTTTTATATTCTCAAAATAATGAATGTATTCAATGTTTCATTTATGGAAAAAGTTTGTCTTTTTTTTTTTTTTGGTACATTGCCAGGAGGTATCCTCATTCAACCTTCTCCGGGCACCAAGCCCTCGGGGTACGGCCCGTTTGGGCTAGCCCCTCATTGTAACAGTGGGTGCACTAAGCTTCGCAATCGGAGAAAGGACAAGACTAATCCCCCAACCGAAGATTTTTTGGCTTATCCTCTGGCCCTCAAAGATTTTCCAAGAAACTGTTTGAGGCAGGGTTTGATCCCTACACCAAGCAATCCCTTGGGAGCTCAGCTGCCAACTGAGCTACCCTTAAATGACAGAAAGTTATGTCATTTTAAGAGAGATACAGACATAGAAAATTTGAATTTTAAATTAAGAAAAACCACTCACTTTCTCTCTCCCATGATTTCTGTTTTTCTGTGTCTATCTCTCTCCTAAAATGACATAACTTATGTCATTTAAAATGACAAACACCAAACCCTTTATTTAATATATGTTTCTATGAAGTACTAGAAGGATAATTTACAGAATATGTTAAAACTCTTAAATGCAATTCCTTATTTTATAATTTCCTTTCTCAAGTTGTTCTTTTGGTTCACTTACTCCTCAAGTTTAATAAGATTGTTATATTGATACTTTCTAATTTTTTAGTTAGAAAATTAAAGTGAATACAAATTAATCCTTACTCTTCTTAAAAAAATCATCAAACAATCTTTATAATTAACTCAACAAGAAAAAAATTGATGCCATTTCAGTGTTTTTTATTTTAATAATCAACTTGATAATGATAATAATAATAATAATAATAATAATAATAATAATCTTAAACTTGGGGAAGGAAAATATGAAATAAGGCATACATTTAATACAAAATTATTTCCTAAAAATAATTCCAAATCTTCCCTACCAATTATCCTAATTATTATACCGGCCTTAATTACCTCTTTCAGGTGAGTTAGCCACCCGAGTATCCCTACAAGCTTCAACTCTTCAAATGGGAAATGGGCCTAATCCTGAGCCGGGGTTTATTTACAGTTAAAAATAATACTAATTTTTAAACAATAAAGTATTGGTTTATTACATTCTTCATTCTCAAAATATTGAATATATTCAATGTTTCGCTAAACATGTGTTTCTATGAAGTACTAGAAGGATGATTTATGTGAATATTTTAAAACTTTTAAATGCAATTCCTTATTTTATGTTTTTCATTCTCAAGTTCTTTTTTTGGTCCACTTACTCCTCAAGTTTAACATAATTGTTATATTAATACTTTCTAATATTTTAGTTAGGAAATTAAAGTGAATAAAAATTAATCTTTGAAATAAGGTATATCAACCTTAATTACTTCTTTGGGGAGAGTAAGCCCACAGGTATCCCCACAAGCTTCAAATCTTTGAGTCGGTTATGAGTCTAATCTCGAGTCGAGGCATAGTCATAATTAGAGGTCGTAAAACGGGCTGCCCGCCCCGCCCCACCTTTGAAGGTGAGCTAGATATCTCAGCTCGCCCCGCCCCGTTTGGGCGGGCTGCCAGCCAAGCCCGTGACATTTTACACTAAAATTAAAAAAACAAAATCAGCCCGGGCGGGCTGGCGGGATGGCGGGCTTGGCAGGGTTGGTTTGGCGGGAAGCGGGTTTAAAAAACTCTGCCCGCCCCGCCCCATTTGGCGGGCAGGCGGCCCGGCCCCGCGGGCTGGGCCCATTTTGCCAGCTCTAGTCACAATCAATGTAGTCAAAATCGAGTTTCTACGTAAAAATGGAAGGGGGTAGTAGAAACGTAATTCGTAGAAACGAGACGAAACGTAAAGTTTTTACCACTTAGGTCAAGATACAAAATTATATATCTATGCATGTAAAAAAAATTCACATAAGTCACTACTAAAAATTTAATAAACAACTTCATATTTAAAAGATATAAGTCGCATAACTATATAATATATAAGTCCAAAAACATTCAAAGAGAAAATTGATTTAAAGAAATGGAAAATAGGTTTTTTTTTTTAAATTGAGTTTAATTAAAAATGGTAAAAAAAAACTTGCATTTCTACCGTTTTTATGTTTGTACACGACATTTTTACCCGTTTCTACTAAGGATGGTTTCTACTTACGTTTTAACACGTTTCTATGTTTTTAGACTAGTTTTTGACAACAATGGTTACAATTAAAAATTATACTAATTTGTCTTCAATAAAGTATTGGTTTATTATGCTTTATATTCTCAAAAAATTGAATGCTTTCATTGTTTCATTTAATATATGTTTCAACGAAGTCCTAGAAGGATGATTTACAGAATATGTTACAACTCTTAAATGCAACTCCTTATTTTAAGTTTTCCTTTCTTGTTTTTTGGTTCACTTACTCCTCAAGTTTAATATGATTGTTATATTGAGAATTTCTAATATTTTAGTTAGAAAATTAAAGTGAATACAATTTTATCCTAAATTCTCTTAGAAATATCAACAAACAATCTATATAATTAAATCACAAAGAAAATAAGTGATTGATGTCATTTCAGTGTTTTTTTCAATCATCAACCCAATAAAAATAATCTTAAACTAAAATAATGAATATATTGAATATTTCATTTAATATATGTTTCCATGAAGTACTATAAGGATGATTTACGAGAATATGTTAAAACTCTTAAATGCAACTCCTTATTTTATATTTTCCTTTCTCAAGTTGTTTTTTGGTTCACTTACTCCTCAAGTTTAATATAATTGTTATATTGAAACTTTCTAATATTTTAGTTAGAAAATTAAAGTGAATACAAATTAATCTTTGAAATAAGATATATCAACTCTAATTACCTCTTTGAAGAAAGTCAGCCACAAGGTATTCCCATAAACATCAAATTTTTGAGTCGGCTATAGGCCTAATCCCGAGTCGGGGCTTAGTCAGAATTTGAATTTATACTAATTTATCTTTAATAGAGTATTGGTTTATTACATTTTATATGCTCAAAATATTGAACGTTTTCTTTGTTTCATTTAATATATGTTTCGATGAAGCTAGAAGGATGATTTATGAGAATATGTTACAACTCTTAAATGCAACCCCTTATTTTATGTTTTTCTTTCTCAGGGTTTTTTTTGTTCACATACTCCTCAAGTTTAATATGTTTGTTATATTGAAAATTTCTAATATTTTTGTTAGAAAATTAAAGTGAATACAATTTTATCCTAAATTCTCTTAGAAATATCAACAAAAAATCTATATAATTAAATCACAAAGAAAATAAATGATTCATGTCATTTCAGTGTTTTTTTCAATCATCAACCCAATAATAATAATCTTAAACTAAAATAATGAACGTATTGAATATTTCATTTAATATATGTTTCCATGAAGTACTAGAAGGATGATTTACGAGAATATGTTAAAACTCTTAAATGCAACTCCTTATTTTATGTTTTCCTTTCTCAAGTTGTTTTTTGGTTCACTTACTCCTCAAGTTTAATATGATTGTTATATTAAAAATTTCTAATATTTTAGTTAGAAAATTAAAGTTAATACAAATTAATCTTTGAAATAAGATATATCAACCCTAATTACCATTTTGAAGAAAGTCAGCCACAGGGTATCCCCACAAACTTCAAATTTTTGAGTCAACTATGGGCCTAATCCCGACTCGGAGCTTAGTCACAATTTGTTGAAATTATACTAATTTGTCTTTAATAGAGTATTGGTTTATTACATTTTATATTCTCAAAATATTGAACGTTTTCTTTGTTTCATTTAATATATGTTTCGATGAAGTACTAGAAGGATGATTTACGAGAATATGTTACAACTCTTAAATGCAACTCCTTATTTTATGTTTTCCTTTCTCAAGTTGTTTTTTGGTTCACTTACTCTTCAAGTTTAATATGATTGTTATATTGAAACTTTCTAACATTTTAGTTAGAAAATTAAAGTGAATACAAATTAATCTTTGAAATATGGTATACCGACCCTAATTACCTCTTTGAGGTGAGTCAAACCCCCAATATTCTCACAAGCTTCATCTCTTTAAGTGAACTATGGGTCTAATCCTGAGTCGGGAGTTAGTCATAGTTAAAAAATTATACAAATTTTTAAATAATAGAGTATTGGTTTATTATGTTTTATATTTACAAAATGTATAATGTATTCAATGTTTCGTTTAATATATGTTTCTATGAAGTACTAGATGGATGAAATATTGGAATATGTTAAAATTGTTAAATGCAAATCCTTATTTTATGTTTTCCTTTCTCAAGTTGTATTCTGGTTCACTTACTCCTAAATTGTTATATTCATACTTTCTAATATTTTTGTTAGAAAATTAAAGTTAATACAATTTAATCCTAAATTCTCTTAGAAATATTTCTGCAGATAAGTTATCTGCATTTACTCCCAAAACGACGTCATTTTGGTGTTGAAATATAAAAAAATTATAATTATAAAGACCATTATAACCCTGAAATAAATTAAAATTATAAATACATCTTGATTTCCGTCCCAAAACGACATTGCATTAATTGCAGAAAAAATGAATCCTTTTTTATATTATCAAAATATTGAATGTATTTAATGTTTCATTGAATATGTGTTTCTATTAGGTAGGATGATTTAAAAGAATATGTTAAAACTTTTAAATGCAATTCCTTATTTTATATTTCCCTTTCTCAAGTAGTTTTTTGGTTCACTTATTCATTAAGTTTAATATGATTGTTATATTGATACTTTCTAATATTTTCGTTAGAAAGTTAAAGTGAATACAAATTAATCTTTGGAATAAGGTATACCGACCCTAATTACCTCTTTAAGGCGAGTCAACACAAGGTATCCCCACGAGCTTCAAATCTTTGAGTTGCCTATAAGCCTAAACCCGAGTCGGGGCTTAGTCATAATTTAAAATTATACTAACTTATCTTTCTTTTTTTTGATAAATATACTAACTTATCTTTAATAGAGTTTTGGTTTCTTACTTTTTATATTCTCAAAATAATGAACGTATTGAATGTTTCATTTAATATATGTTTCTATGAAGTAACAGAAGGATGATTTACAAGAATATGTTAAAACTCTTAAATGCAACTCCTTATTTTATATTTTTCTTTCTCAAGTTGTTTTCGGTTCACTTACTCCTCAAGTTTAATATGATTGTAATGTTAAAACTTTCTAATATTTTAGTTAGAAAATTAAAGTGAACACAAATTAATCTTAGAAAAAAGGTATACCGACCCTAATTATCTCTTTGAGGTCACTTAGCCCCCATGTAATTACCATAAGCCTCATCTATTTGAGTCAGTTATGTAACTAATCCCAAGTCGGGAGTTAATCACAATAAGAAATTATACTAATTTTTAAATAATAGAGTATTGGTGATTTTAGTTTATTACGTTTTTATATTTTCAAAATGTATTATGTACACAATGTTTCATTTAATATATAATTCTATGAAGTACTAGACGGATGAAATATAAGAATATGTTAAAACTATTAAATGCAATTCCTTATTTTATATTTTCCTTTCTCAAGTTGTTTTTTGTTCACTTAGTCCTAAAGTTTAATATAACTGTTATACTTTCTAATATTTTTGTTACAATACTAAAGTGAATAAAATTTAATCCTAAATTCTCTTAGAAATATCAACAAACAATCTATATAATTAAATCAAAAAGAAAAAAAAAATTGATGGTATTTTAGTATTTTTTTTTAATCATCAACCCAATAATAATGATCTTAAACTTGAGGAAGCAAAATGTAACACCCCGTAGTACTCTGGTTGTTAACGCATATGATATTTGGCATACACAGCGAAAGACTTTATTTTAAAAGAATAATAAAACATTTTACAAAAATACGAGTAAACTTTTTCCAAAACCTTTTATGAAAACATTTCTAAAAACGTTCACGTGAGATACTACGAAAGCGTAAATCTAAACATACATCTACTAATTAATCCCATGAGCCAATATTAGTGGCCATTTACCATCAAGATATGGCATCAAGTGTCAATCCAGACGGAGTCTCACGGACAACATAACGACTGTATTTTGGATAACTAGGAACATTGTCCCACACATACTATTAACCTGATTAATATAATAATTTAAACAGATAGCTTGCAAGTCCCACACGGACTGCAATCTCCTCAATGGGTCAATACAAATAATAAGGCTACATGCTCAAATTAACAGAATACATGCATAAAGTCTATATTAATTCAAAGTATAAAAGCATAAGTAAATCATCCATGGCTCTAAGGATACAATCATGAGCCTAAATAAATACATACAATAATCTCCATAAAATAATTAAGCATGGTAACAAGTCTATATGCCAACATCAAGTCTAAACATAACATAAAATCATCAGCTGCATCATCAACTATTTCAATGCGGGAGCCTTGCCCCTAGAAGCATCACCACTACTCTGGTACCTGAAATGATGTCCCCAAACGGGGTGAGATAACCACATCTCAGTAAGCTCAAGGTTCATAGAGGATCCTCTAACCCTTGAGCCCACTTCCTGCATGACAAGTCAGATATAAAGCATTTAATACAGACATACAACATAAACATAGCATCATCATATCATCCTTGTGTAACCCCAGGGTCAAAGCCATAGACGGTTACACCTGTGTAACTTCCAGGGTCAAGCCATAGACAGTTACACCTGTGTGACTTTCAAGGCCAAGCCATAGACAGTCAACACAACCTCTGTATGATACAGCCCCCAGAGTCAAGTCATAGGCAGCCTACATACCATGACCATTGGCCAGGATCCTCATAACATATATCATCAGTGCATCATCATAACATCAAGATCATATAACATCTATATGAATGTGAATGAATACACATATACATCATACCATATACTTTCATACAATATAACCATAATGTCCACCATCATGGTGGGGCCATAAGAGAGAGGAGTCAACTAGAACCAGGAGCTTACCTTAGGGAGCTTAGCACAAGCCCACACTCTAATATAATATGTATGCTCCAACAAAGTCTTCAAGTGCACGGTTCTCTATGCACACCTAGAGTAGGAACCATTCACATCTTTAATTACATATTAATTAATCAAGTCATATCCATGACTTTATCATTTAATGATTCCACTTTTCATACTCATATGCCAATAATATGCCCATTACAAGTCTAGACCAATTATTACTTATTACATATTTTAGTGCATTATTACAAGCCACCTTAATCTTCAATTACTTACATAGCTTAGAATCACATGCAAGACTCACTTGGGTAACTTAGATTATTCCAAGCCATATATATGATTATTATAAGTTACTAAGTGTTTTCCTAAGCCCACTTAGCTTAAATATCACTTTTACGGTTTTCCCATAACTGTACATGCTTCAGTTTTCTAGTCACTGAAGGCAACTCACTTATTATAAAATTTTCATCTTTTATTATATTAATCTAGACTCAATTATCTTTCCAAAAAGGTATCACATGCCTCATTTGGAGTTTCCTAGCTCCGGTTATCACCATTTGAAGTTGGACAAGCATAGCTGTTTGCCAACTCCGAACAGAGCCCTAAACATCCTTTACCATTTCTGCGATTATGGAAAATATACTAAACCAATTTCTCTCAAAATTTTATGTAGACAACTAGACACCTGTATCTTTAATTCTACATATTATGAGCCTAATTTGAGTAATCACAGAGGGAGAAACAATTCGTGGAAGTTGCAACCATGTACAGCCCCTACACATGTCCTCCCTGTGTAGTCCTCACTCAAACAAACATACAGAACAGAATACATCTTCAATTGATACCAAATTATGATACCAAATAGCTAACATATCAACCTTCAATTTTATATAGGGAACAACCCTATATGACCTCTGTGGAGGGAGATATGCTCTTCCCAATTTCGCCTAAAAATTGGTTACTTAGCCTTAGATGTGTTTACTTAACAAACCTTAATTACTTTTGATTATAAATCCTAATTCACATTAATTCTTGGATTTTTCTATTATTAAGTAACATTATGAAATATCCTTAATCCCATTATGTCATGATACTTAAATTTTACTAATTATTTAATTAGTGTACCTAAACCCTACTTTAGTCCAATTTTAGAGTTAAATCCTTAATTACTTTTGTTAATTAATCTCTACCCTTAATTAATCACTTAATTCATCATCTCCTTAATTTTAACACAACTAAACCCTTATATACTTTATGGGGCAGATTTGATGAGCTATTTTAATTAGGGTTTTTAACCATTATTAATCATGATTAGTGAGTTTTACTTAGAGTTAATCTTTCTAATCATTCTAATCATTTTTCCACACTTGACAACTTAATCACATTTTTTTGTCATCAAACCTTATTATTACATGACATGGCTGAAATCATCAAGGGTCCATATAGGGTTCATGTTCATCTTTTTACATGAACAACACACAAAGGTCCAAAGGTGGCACATTTACTTTTCAAATCCATGATTCCATGGTTCAAAACACACATACCCTTACAGATATTCATCAAACCATTACTTTACAAAATTTTAAACAACATTCTCCTCGTGAAGATATCAAAATCGTGGCACACAAGGGCACAAAGTAAAGGCTTTTTGAGTTATTTCACTCAAGTAGAAGCTTACATCTTCAAGGTTCCTCCTTTAACTCAAGTCTCCACCTTTTTCCACCAAGAACCCTCCTTTAAGCAAGAACAAACCTTCATGAACATGCTCATGAGTTAGGCTCAAGAACACAAGAGAAAAAGATGATATTTTTCAAGAAAGTTTAAGAACACTTACACTAGAACTCAAAAGAACCAAGCAAGGATGTGTTGTTCTTCAAGAGAACTCAAGAACATAACTCCATGGCTCTCAAAACCATGGCTGTGTTTGGGGATAAGGAACACGAAAATTTGATCCACACCATGAAAATGATATGGTTGTGAAGAGGAGAGTGAGGGGAGCAAGTTTGGAGAAGGAGATTTGGTGATTTGGAGAGGTTTTGGAGATGAAATCTTAGAGAAAAGTGAGAGCAAATTCAAAAATTGAATTTTAGAGAGAAAAGTGAGAAGGGAGGCTGCACATTGTGACCAGAAATGGGAGGAGTGGTTCCCTAATGAGGGGTGCCATGTCACTAAGTGACCATTCGTCCTTTAATGAAACCCGGTGTAATTTTTAACTGATCTGTCGTCAAATTTTTTATCCGAAAACTCCCAAGACTCTAACTTTAAGTAATTAACATTAATTCTGTCTAATTATCATGTTCATAACATAAAAATTTGATTATTCGATCACAGATCCACTAACAATTGTTTAATTGCACTATAGTCTTTACCGGTGTTCTTAACTGTACCCGGATTTCATAATCTTCTTAACTTTAACATTTTTGGTCTAATTATGACTTGTTAGGCATATATTGGTCTTTATTTCCATATTCTCATCTTTTTCCCGTTTTGGAATTCTACCGGCTGCTGCTACAGCAGTACAAAATACCAAGCAGAAGTGACTTTTCAAAAATACCCCAATATGGGTATCAATCTTCATCAAATCATATCTTAACCTCATTCATGATTTTTATATTAGCTCTCTAACTATAATTTGCTAACTTGGAGCTATTCTACTAACTGTTACTACGTCAGCAGTCAAAATTAACAGATGAAAATTCATCTGTGCAAAATACCCTCAATATGGGTATCAAAATTCTTAGAATTTCATCCTCATTTTATTTATGACCATAAAGTTCTCATTATAACCCTCTAATTTAAAAATCATATAATTAGGGTTATTATACAAAATATGAAATAAGTTATGCATTTAATACACAAGTCTTCCCTAAAAATAATTTTAAATCCTCTATATACTAATTCCTAAATTGGTTTATTACTTTTTATGTTATCAAAATGTTGAATATATTCAATACTTCATTTAATATATGTTTCTATGAAGTACTATAAGGATGAAATATAAGAATATGCTAAAATTGTTATATGCAATTCCTTATTTTGTTACTCCTATCTCAAGTTGTTTTTTGGTTCACTTAATCCTAAAGTTTAATATAATTATTATATTGATTCTTTCTAATATTTTAGTTAGAAAATTAAAGTGAATAAAATTTAATCCTAATTTTTGTAAGAAATATCAACTAACAATTTATATAATTAAATCAAAAAAGAAAAATAATTGACTCTATTTCAGTGTTTTTTAATCATCAACCCAATAATAATAATCTTAAACTTGAGGAAGGAAAATATGAAGTAAGGTATGCATTTAATACAAAAGTATTCCCTAAAAATAATTTTAAATCCTCGCTATACTATTTCCTAAATTGGTTTTTTTACTTTTTCTATTATCAAAATATTGAATGTATTTAATGTATTATTTAATATGTTTTTCTATGAAGTAGGATGATTTAAAAGAATATGTTAAAACTTTTAAATGGGATTCCGTATTTTTTCTTTCCTTTTCTCAAGTAGTTTTTCGGCTCACTTAATCCTCAATTTAATATGATTGTTATATTGACACTTTCTAATATTTTAGTTAGAAAATTAAAGTGAATACAAATTAATCTTTGAAATAAGATATACCGACCCTAATTATCTCTTTGAGGAGAGTCAACACTAGGGTATTCCTATATGCTTCAAGTCTTTGAGCAAGCTATAGGCCTAATCCCGAGTCGAGACTTAGTCACAATTTGAAATTATACTAATTTGTCTTCAATAGAGTATTGGTTTATTACATTTTTATAATCTCAAAATATTGAATGTATTCATTATTTCATTTAATATATGTTTTCGTGATGTATTATATAATAATCCTAATTACATGACTTTTAAATTAGAGGGTTATGATGAGGACCTTATGGTCATAAATGGAATGAATATGAAATCCTAAGAATTTTGATATCCATATTGAGGGTATTTTACACAGGTGAATTTTCATCTGTTATTTTTTACTGCTGACGCAGTAACAATCAGTAGAATAGCTCTAAGTTAGCAAATTATAGTTAGAGAGATATTTTGTTGATATGATTATCATAGATGAAGTTAGTATATGATTTAATGAAGTTTGATACCCATATTGTGATATTTTGAAAAAGTCACTTCTGCCGGGTATTTTGTACTGCTGTAGAAGCAGCCGGCTGAATCTCGGAACGGGAAACAGATGAGAAAATGGAAAGAAAGACCAATATATGTCTAACAAGTCATAATTAGACCAATAATGTTAAAGTTAAGAAGATTATGAAATCCGGGTACAGTTAAGAACACCGGTAAAGACTACAGTGCAATTAAACAACTGTTAGTGGATCTGTGATCTACTAATCAAATTTTTAAGTTATGAACATGATAATTAGACAAAATTAATGTTAATTACTTAAAGTTAGAGTCTTGGGTGTTTTCGGGTAAAAATTTGATAACAGTTCAGATAACAATTACACCAGATTTCACTAGAGGACAAAGTGCCACTAAAGTGATATGGACACCCTAATTAGGGCACCTTCCCCTCCATTGGCATTCAAAGTTTGAACTTTGATCTCACTTCTCTCTAGTATCTCTCCTCCTAAATCTCACTAAATCACCAAACTTCCTTCACAAAACTTGTTCTCCTCACTCTCCTCTTCACAACCATACAATTTTTATGGTGTGAAGCAAATTTTTTTGTTCATACTCCCCATGTCCGGCCACTATTTTAAAGTTCCATGGAGCCATGAAGTTGTGTTCTAGAGTCCTCTTGAAGAACACCACTTGTGTGCTTGGTTCTCTTGAGTTTTAGTGTAAGTTTCCTAAATTTTTTCTTGAAAAACCTCATCTTCCTTTCTTGTGTTCTTGAGCTCTAACTCTTGAACATATTTTTGAAGGTGCGTTCTTGTTTAAAGTAGCAGTCTTGTTGGAGAAAGTGAAGCTTGGAGCTAAAAGTGTGTTGAAGAAGTAAGTATCACTTTGGGAAAAGATGACCCAAAAATCCTTCCTCTCCTCACTTTTATTCTCGATTTTGCATTTGTGGGTGGGGAAAATGTTGTTAAAATTTTAAAGAAAGGGTTCTTGATGGTTGTTCTTGAGGGTTTTTGAGTTATGAACCAAGAAAGGGTTGGTTTGATGTGTAAAGGTACAACCTTGGGATCCTTGTGAGGATTTCATGTAAAAAGATGAACATGAACCCTAAAAGGACACATGAACATTTTGGCCTTTCCATGGAAGACTAGGATTTGATGACAAAAAAATGTTAAGAAGTTGTTAAGTGTGGAAAAATTCCAAGAGGAACTAAGAAAGATTAACTAAGTGGGTTATCTCTAAGTGAAACCTACTAATCTTGATTAAGGATGGCTAAAAATCCTAATAACCCTAACTAATCAAATCTGCCCTCTTGATTATGAGATGGATTAGTTGTGTTAAAAATAAGTAAACCCTGGATTAGTGGATTAATTAAATGTAGGGACTATTTAACTAAAGAAATGACAAATAAACAAGCTTAAAAACCCTAAACTACACCCCTAAACATTTCGGCCACGTGTAAGTAAACTAGGGTCACTATGTTAAAATTAACACTAAGACCTAATTAGGACATTAATCTAGTTGTTAAGTGAGGTGGACTATGCATAATACACTAATTAAATATTAAACCCTAAAATTTGACCCAATTAGGGTATAAGAGCACTAATCATGCAATTAGTGA
Source organism: Gastrolobium bilobum (assembly GCF_033153095.1). NCBI lineage: Eukaryota > Viridiplantae > Streptophyta > Magnoliopsida > Fabales > Fabaceae > Gastrolobium > Gastrolobium bilobum. Next base: position 12,935 of record NW_026899405.1, on the reverse strand, counting down.
ACTTGAGGTACCAAGACATAATATGACTAAGTGGGACTTCATAATGAACCTAATTAAGGATAAACCTTAAAATTAAAGTAATTTAGGGTTTCTAACTAAACCTAGTTAGGGTTTGTTAATTAAACCTAATTAAGGAACTAAATGGTAACTTAAGCTTAGGATGGACTTATGGACACATGACCATGTGAATTAATGAAAGCAAATCCTAGGTTAGGGTATGTATATGGTTCGGCAATATAGGGTATAAACTAGGGTTTAGGGTTGACAAATTTAAAGAATGATGGATTAAGGTTTGATTATGTGTCTAAGGCTTTAACTTGTAACTTAGGTAACAAGCAATAAGTCTTAGAATATCAATGTGTTAATATGCCTAAGTTAATAAGTAAATTACCTAGAGAAGGTATACTTATCATAATTATGGAATATGTAAAGAGGGAGCTAAACTTAGAAAGAATTAAGGATGAACTAAGTATCCAAGGAACCAAGAGTGAGTTAGCCTTTAAATTGAACACCATGGGAACATGTTAATGCCTCAGTTTTGGTACTCTTACTAGGGCAAGTAAGTGATGAAAATTGTGTTGATCCATAGATTAAGTTCAAGTGTAATTAATGAAGTGATTAGTTGAGGAACTAGTCTTGAATTGAATTAAGCTTAAAATGGAAAACCAACCTAGGCAATGCCTATGCATGCATTTCGGCCTTGTCACATATTTAGGGCTTGGATGTGTAAAAAATAATCTAAGTTACCTAGCGAGCCTAGAATGTGATTCTAAGTTATGTAAGTGATTGAATATTGAGGTTGCTTGTAATGCAAGTTAACTCTTCAATGCAGTAAAATACATAATTAGGTAATAATTGGTCTAGACTTATAATGGGCATATTATTGGCATGTAAGAATGAAATGTGGGATCATTAAGTGATTGAGTATTAATGATACAAATGATTCCCGCTCTAGGTTTGCCTAGAGGACTTAGCACTTGAGGATTTATTGAAGCATACATGTTTTACTGTTGGAGTTGGGCTTATGATAAGCTCAGTGAGGTAAGTTCTTGGTTTTGGTTGCTCCTCTCTCCTGTGGCCCCACCATGATGGTGGGCATTGTGGTTGTATAGTATGAAAGTATGTGGTATAATGTATATATGCATTCATTCACATTCATATAGATGTTATATGATTCTTGATGTTATGATGATGCACTGATGATATATGTTATTTGAATCCTGGCCAGTGATCATGGTATGTAGGCTGCCTATGACTTGACTCTGGGAGCTATTTCATACAGAGGTTGTATTGACTATCTATGGCTTGACCCTGGAGTCATACATGTGTAACCGTCTATAGCTTTGACCCTAGGGTTACACAAGGATGATATAATGATGCTATGTTTCTGTTTTATGCTTGTATTATATGCTTTATATCTGAATTGTCATGCAGGAAGTGGGCTCACGAGATTAGAGGATCCTCTATGAACCTTGAGCTTACTGAGATGTGTTAACTCACCCCATTTGGGGACATCATTTCAAGTACCCAGAGTAGTGGTGATGCTTCTAGGGGCAAGGCCCCCGCCTTGGAGTAGTGGATGACGCTGCTGATTTATCTTTATTATATTTAGACTCTATGATGGCATGCATATTTATTAACATGTTCGATTATTTATGTTGAGATTATGCTATGTATTTATTTAGGCTCATGATTGTAGTATTGGAGCCATGAATTATTTATTGACACTTAGACGCGCTTGAAGTTAATATAGACTTGATGTATGTTTTCCGTTATTTGGGCATGGAGCCTTATTGTTTGTATTGACCCGAGAGGGGATCGCAGTCCGTGTGGGACTTGCGAGCTGTCTGTGTAATTATTGTATCTATCAGGTTATTGTATGTGTGGGACCCATGTTTCCAGTTATCCGAAATACAACGGTTATGCTGTCTGTGAGACTCTGTCAGGAATGACACTTGAGGTCATATCCAGATGGTCAACGGCCACTAGTGATGGCCAATGGTTTTAATTAGTAGACTTAGATGTTAACGCTAATGCAATATATCTGATGAACGCTTTGAAAATGTTTTAGAAAATATTTTGGAAAAATTTTACTCGTATTTTTATAAGACGCTTTACTACTCTTTTAAGATAAAGTTTTCCGCTGTGTATGCTAAATATCATGTATGTTAACAACCAGAGTATTACGGGGTGTTACAATAGTAGAAGGTCTACTAGTGGATATGTTGTTTCCTCATTCGACGGAGCTATCAATTGGATGAGTAAGAGGAAGAGCATAGTTATAACACCTCGCATTTCTAAGTTTAAATATTAATATATTAAATGAGATAAAAAGGAAGGATTAGTGAAAATCCTGAAAATTAGGCCAAAATACAAAGAAAGGGTAAAACGGTAAATTAGCCATGCACACAACCCTAGGAAGGAAATTGAGTATAACGTCGCAGAGGATAAAAATAACCTTGGAAATGGATTCAGAACGAAAAATTGAGTGGGTAGGCAAGTTTTAGGAAAATCAATGAATAATGTTTTTAGCGGGTAAAAATATCGCGGTACGATTGCATCGTAAAACGTGTTGATCGAGTTTTGAGCTCTAGGTTTCAAATTTGAGTTATAAATGGTCTATAGAACTAGGAAATATGATTTCTGATAAAAATTGATGGAAATAAGTTAGTTTGGGGAAGCGTGCCAACGGCGCACGCAACAGCTTAAAACAACGTTTTCTCCGAACGACTGGAGAACTCCGGATTCATCTGATCAAGTATAATTAAAGGACAATGGTTAATGTTAAAATTAGAGTTTCTAAATAGGTTGTGAATTCACGGACGTTTAGAGAAATTCGGATGAGTTTTAAATCGCGTGAGGTAGCGTGGGACCCACCCCACTCAAATCCACTTAAGCCACATCACCTCCCCTCACTATTCATCATCTTCTCTTCCCTTCTCCCTCATGAAACCGCGCCCAACAGCCCACCATCACCTATTTTCATCCAAAAATTTCATTTCACCATAACTTGATCATTTCTTCACCAAATTCATCGATTTTTGTCTTGAAACTTGATGGAAAACACCTTCTAAAGCCATTGGTAGTACTCTTAAGCCTTGAAACTATCTCATTGGTGAGATATAGGCCAACGTCAGTTACGAAATTGTGGAGAAAAATTGATGTTCATGGAGTCATTTGGCCTTCCATTGCTTGGTTAAGTCTTGGAGGAGTGTCAAGCCTTGATTGTGAGTATGTTTCTACATCATTTCCATGGTTAATTTGGTAGATCATATTTATGAACCCTAGACCTTGTCTTGTTGATTTATGAAGTTAGAGAGCTCAAATGGAAAATGTGTATTAGATGAAAATGTCTTAGAATGATGTGTTACAGCTAGAAATGCTAAGAAATTTATTGGTGAAAAATATGATTTGGTAGCTTAGAAAATTTGGAGGTTGTCATGACTTTGAATTTTGAAAATGTGTTAGGATTTTATTGGGGAGTTGTTGTATGATTATATGTTGATTTAATGAGATTGTATGAGGTGTAGAGTGGTCAAAATGGAGTGAGGATCCGTTGGAATTTGTTTAGGCCACAATTCGGCCATTTAGAGAATTGTAGGGAATTGATGTTGTTTGCATGGCTTGGATGATGTATCATGTATTAAATGGTATTTAGATGGATTGTGTGGTAGTTGGAAAGTGGAGGAATCAATGAAAAATAAATGGTGTTGAGAGTCATAAAGGATCCTAGAGTGAAATATTAAGCAAAACGATGTTTAAAAGACGTAAAATAAAAAACGGCAATTGGTATGGCCTTTTGGCAACCTAAGGATGCCTAAGAAAATGAGAAAGAAAATTTAGAAAAATAAATCTCAAAAATACACATGTTTGGCAAAACCTACAAGGGTGTAGGGGGTTTTTTGACGTTTTTCGCGTTTTGATAGAATTGCCGTGTACTGACGATTCGTACATGGTTATTGTAGGTTGTCGTACGATGATTTGAATCCCGAACCGTGAGTTGGTGGATTGCCCTTGGTCTTGGACCAAGTGGGAGTGAGGTAAGTGATTGGAATCATGTTGTATAATTGATAATTGCATGTATTCATACGAGTTTTAAGTAATTGGGAATGTCCTCTGTGTAGGTATTCTGTTGAGTAGCGAGCTCGGAGAGTATATTCTGTGGAGCTAAGTGAAGAGGCTCATTGAGGTAACCTCTTGGTACTGGGGCTTGATCCCCTTGTGTGTTCCACCATGCCCGTTGAGGGTGATGGTAAGAAATGTATATGAGTAATGTAGAATGACATGTGCATGCATTGAGTATTTATGAGGGTACATATGTACCGAGTCTCTGGCCAGTAGACAGTGTAGCCTTCGGGCAGTTCAGACTTCCACTGGATAGGTCTCTGAGAGGGAGTTCCAGTTGACCTAGGGTCGTGGTGTGTGATCCGGATAGGAGCACACTAGGAAGTCTCGGGTGTATGCGGATGGAAGGGGTACCTTGGTTGGATGTTCTAGGAACACGCCTTGGAGGAAACCCATAGGCTTATATGCCGAGAACGTTGCGTGGTATTGGTAGCTACCTGATGAACCCTTAGTTCATCACAGTTTTTAGCAGGAATTAGGATCAAATTGTGTGATTAAATGATGAAAAACAAGGTTAATGTCCTAAGATGTCCTCAATTACAAGTTCAAGAGCTTTATTGGAAATTTGTATGATTCTTGTAGGAAAAGCAAGCTTGAAAGACAACTGGAGAAAGAAGAAGATTCTGGAGCTCAAGAGGAGAAAAATTGCCTAAGTGTTGAGCGTTAAAACGTCCACACTGAGCGTTTTAGCACCCTGCTACAGGAAGAGGCCAAAACTTGCTGGTGATGAGCGCTAAAACGCCCACACAGAGCGTTTTAGCGCGCTGCTGCACTAAGAAGATGGAAAATTGCTGGTCTTGGGCGCTAAAACGGCCTGCAATAAGCGTTTTAGCGCCCTAAAGTGGAAAAAAGATTCTGGTCTTCACCGCTAAAACGTCCAAATCAAGAGTTTTAGCGTTGAAGTCAGTTAAAGTTAGTTGAGCATTCACCAAGTTTGGACGCTAAAACGGTCATTCCTTAACGTTTTAGCGTTGAAATCAGTTAAAAGCAGTTGAGCATACGTAAAGCATGGACGCTAAAACGGTCACTTATGGACGTTTTAGCGCCCACATCAGTTTTCTGTTTTTAATTGTAACACTATATAAGGCAAAGCCTTGACACTTAGAAGGGGATCTGGATCTGAGGGATCTGAACTTTCTCTCTCTCTCTTAAACTTTAGTCTAACTTCTCTCTAAATTCTTTAGTTTTAGTTTTAGGATTTCTTTGTAATAGTTTGGAGATTGAAGACTTTCAACATGGAAATGAAGTTTGCTTCTTCTTCTCTTATCTATTCTTTAGTCATGTCTGAGTAGAGTTTTTGTAGTCTGAATGCAATGGAACTCCATGATAATATTATGTTGATTTGATTAATATGATGAAGTATTTTTCATGTGTTGATTTGAGATTTTCTGAGTTAATTATTTCTATCAAGGAAGTAGTATAGAACAGGGATGTTTATATGACTTCTGTATTTGATAATCTCAACATCAGAATTCTAGTACTCAAGGGATTGATGCTAGAATTCTGATGTAATCTTAAAACTTTAGTATTTCATGCATGTATTAAGAAAGAGATCACCAAGGGATTGGGGTTTCTGATTAATGTATCTATCAGGGTAGTAAGGGATTACATCTTGATGATAAGTAAAAGGTTGATTAACATCACATGGAAAGGAATTCATCCTATGATCAATTTTTACATGGGTTATCATGGAGGAAAGTTGTTTTCTGACTACTTGTTGTTTTATTAATTCCTAATCCATATTTACTTTGTGTCAAATTACTTACAATCAATTTTCTGGTGACAAATTATTCATGATTTTTACGAACTCTTATTTGATTCAAATTAGTTTTCTATGGTGTATTGGTGTTTGAACACAATTCCTCGTTGGAACGATCTTTACTCATCATTTTATTACTTGTACGACTAGTGCACTTGCTAAACGTCCAACAAGTTTTTGGCACCGTTGCCGGGGAATTTGTTTTTCAACACTAACTGATACTATAGAATTCTGAGATTGAATCCTTTTACTTTTCAGTATTTTAGTTTATGTTAAGTTTCTGGTCAATTTTGATTCTGGTATATGCGAGGTACACTTGATCCGAATTTGTTGTTGTATGATCCAGAATTAGAAAGGACATTGAGGAAGCACAAAAGGGCAGCCAGGCAAAGGAGACAGTTGCAAGAAATTGGTGAATCAAGTACGGTTAATTAGGAAGAGATAATGGCAGAGAATCACAGACCACCACCACCACAGAGGACACTGGGAGAGTACATGACTCCTGCAGTGATTCCTCCAATTGGGAGTGTTGTGCGCCCAACTGTGGAGCCCAACAACTTTGAATTGAAGCCTACTTTGATACATTTGGTGCAGAAGGATCAGTTTGCTGGAACCAGTGCAGAGGACCCTTACTTTCACATAGAGAACTTCCTATTGTTGAGTGATACTGTGAAGATAAATGGTGTCACAAGAGATGCAATTCTGTTGAGACTATTCACTCATTCACTGACGGATGATGCAAGGAGATGGCTGCAACCATTGCCACAAGGAAGTATAACAACTTGGGATGATTTGCAAACCAAGTTCTTGCAAAGGTTTTTCTCAGCATTTAAGAGGGCCAAGTTGAAGGATGAGATTACAAGCTTTAAGCAGAAAGAGTCAGAATCCATTTATGAGGCTTGGGAGAGATTCAAGACTTTGTTGAGGAAATGTCCACAGCATGGAATTGAGACATGGCAACAAGCAGCAATCTTCCTGCAAGGAATGACCACTAACACTAGAACCTTGGTGCATGCCACTGCTGGTGGATCATTGACTACCAAGACCCCTCAAGAAGCCTTGGATATCTTTGAGTCATTAGCATCTCAAGAATTTGATAATGCCCCAGTGGCTGACAGAAGGACAGGAGTCATCGGGTTGGATGGGTATGATGCTCTGTTGGCAAGGAATGATCAACTGATGCAGACACAGAGACAACAACAGCAACAATTAGATACCCTTATTAAGCAACTCTCTTCACAAAAGGTAGCTTCTGTGGAAACAAAGAGTGTATGTGCTATCTGTGGCAAGGGCCATGTGACAGAGGAGTGTGATTATGGGGGATCACCAGAACAAGCAGAGGTGAATGGAGTGTGGTATGATCAGAATAATCAAAGGAACTACAACAATCAGGGAAAGAATGTTTATATGCCACCATGGAAAAACAAGAATCAACACCCAGGATTCAGCTATAGTTCCAACCATCAATTGAATCCACCATTACATCCTCCACCACCACATATGAAGGAGCAGTCAAGTGATCCTGCTGCATGGGAGAAATCGTTTGCTCAGTTATCTAAGACAACTCAGAATTATATTCAGGGTTCTAATTCATTCAGGGAAGAGACAACTGCATTCATGCAGGAGACCAGAACTTCTTTCAGAAATCAGGAAGCATCAATCAGAAATTTGGAGACCCATATTGGTCAATTATCAAGACAGATATCAGAGAGACCACAAGGGAAATTTCCAAGTGATACACTAGTGAATCCTATGGAGCACTGTAAAGCAATTATGACAAGAAGTGGGTTGGTACTTCAACCAGGGAAAAAGAAGGTGGAAAATAAAAAGAATGAAGAAGAGGTTGTGGTTGAAGATGTAGTCTCTGATGATGAAGTAGAGAAGATGAGAAATGAGAAAAGTGAGAAGGAAGTAGTTGTTAGAGATGTTATAGTTGGAATTGATAAAGAAGAGGAAGGGAAGGACAATAAAAATGAAGGAGAGGTAGAAGTTGGTAAAAATACTTCCCCACAAAAGATGATGAAGTGGGAAAAGAAGAAGATGGCTGACAAGAAAGAACAGCCAGTTATTTTATCTCCCTATGCTAAAGTTCCCTACCCTCAGAGGTTGAAGCAAGAGATTCAGAAACAGCACTATGCAAGATTTCTGGATATCTTCAAAAATTTACAAATTAACATACCATTTTCTGAAGCACTGGAAAATATGCCTCACTATGCAAAATTCATGAAGGATCTTCTCACTAAGAAGAGGAAATTAACTGATGGTGAGACAGTAGCCCTAACAGCAGAGTGTAGTGCCCTAATCCAGAAGAAGCTTCCAACAAAAATGAAAGATCCTGGAAGCTTCAGTATCTCTATTGCTATAGGAGATGTGGAGGTGGGAAAAGCATTGTGTGATTTGGGAGCCAGTATAAACTTGATGCCGTTGACAGTATGTAGAGCTTTGGGAATCAACACTTTGAAGGAGACCAATCTTATTCTGCATCTTGCAGATAGATCTATCAAGAGGCCTGAAGGTGTGGTTGAAGATGTCTTGGTCAAGGTAGACAAGTTTATTTTTCCAGTGAATTTTGTGATTCTTGACATGGAGGAAGAGGATACAGAAAGTCCTCTATTGTTAGGAAGACCCTTTTTAGCAACTGCAAGATCTTTGATAGATGTTGAACAAGGAAAGTTGTTGCTAAGGGTGGAAGAGGAAACAGTCACAATTGATGTATTTGAAACCATCAAGCATCCTGTTGATGTGGAGGGTTGTTTTAGATTGGATGTGATACAGGAGGTTGTGGAAGAAGTGAATAAAAAAGAAGAATTCCCAGTTGAGGAACAAAGATCAGAAGAAGAGACAGGTACAGAAGATTACCAAGAAGAGCCAGAAGTGGAAGAGCTTAAGAAGAAGATTGATGACATTCCAAAAGGAGCACCTAAAGTAGAACTTAAAGAATTACCTTCACATTTGAAGTATGTGTTCCTTGGGGATGATCAAACATATCCAGCAATCATTAATGCAATGTTGTCTGATGAAGAAGAAGGAAAGTTGATTAAGGCACTCAAGAAGAATAAAATGGCTATTGGATGGCAGTTTTCAGATCTTAAGGGTATTAATCCTTCCTTTTGCACCCACAAAATATTGATGGAAGAAGAGGTCAAACCAGTAAGGCAACCACAGAGGAGACTCAACCCCACTATGAAGGAAGTAGTGAGGAAGGAGGTGGTGAAGTTGCTTGATGCTGGGATGATTTACCCCATTTCAGACAGTGCTTGGGTGAGTCATGTGCAGACCGTGCCCAAGAAATGAGGGATGACTGTGGTGAAAAATGAGAACGATGAGTTGATTCCCACAAGGACAATCACTGGCTGGAGAATGTGCATTGATTACCGGAGGCTGAATAAGGCAACCAGGAAGGATCATTTTCCACTTCCTTTCTTGGATCAGATGCTAGAGAGGTTGGCAGGACATGCTTTCTATTGCTTCTTGGATGGTTACTCAGGGTACAATCAGATAGCTATGGCACCAGAGGATCAGGAGAAGACTGCTTTTACATGTCCATATGGAATATTCGCATACCGGAGGATGCCTTTCGGTTTATGCAATGCTCCTGCCACTTTTCAAAGGTGCATGCTTTCCATTTTTCTGATATGATAGAAGAATGCATAGAAATTTTTATGGATGATTTTTCTGTATTTGGGTCTGATTTTGATGTATGTCTAGGGAATTTAGATTCTGTTTTGAAAAGATGTCAAGACTGTAATTTGGTTTTGAACGGGGAGAAGTGTCACTTTATGGGGACAGAAGGTATAGTTCTTGGACACAAGGTGTCTAGGAATGGAATTGAGGTGGACAGGGCAAAAATTTCTGTGATAGAGAAACTTCCTCCACTTGTAAATGTTAAGAGTGTGAGGAGTTTTCTTGGTCATGCAGGATTTTATAGGCGGTTCATAAAATATTTTTCAAAAATTGCCAAGCCCTTATGTAAGTTATTGGTCAAGGACCAAGAATTCCTGTTTGATGATGAATGTTTGCATGCATTTCATGTTTTAAAAGAAAAGTTGACCACTGCACCTATCATGATGGCACCTGATTTTTCATTACCCTTTGAATTAATGTGTGATGCCAGTGACTATGCTGTAGGAGTGGTATTGGGCCAAAGAGTGAATAAATTGTTGCATGTCATTTACTATGCCAGTAAGATCTTAAATGATGCACAAAAGAATTATGCTACTACAGAAAAAGAATTACTGGCTATTGTGTATGCATTTGACAAATTCAGGCCATATCTGTTAGGATCAAAAGTTATTGTTTACACTGACCATGCAGCTTTAAAGTATTTGTTAAGCAAACAGGATGCTAAACCCAGGTTGCTCCGCTGGTTGTTACTGTTGCAAGAGTTTGAGGTAGAGATCAAGGACAAAAAAGGAGTTGAAAATTTGGTGGCTGATCACTTATCCAGGATTATAGAAAAAGATCTTCAAGAAGGGCCGGAAGTAGTGATCAGAGAAGAGTTTCCTGATGAACATGTTTTGGCAATATGTGCTGTAACAGAGATGGTTGGGGATAAAGTGTTATCTATCAGTACCCCACCATGGTTTGCTGATTTTGCCAACTATAAAGCTGCTGGATTGATGCCTAAGGATTTAACATGGCAACAGAGGAAGAAATTTCTGCATGATGTTAAGAGATACATTTGGGATGAGCCATATCTTTTCTATAGATGTTCAGATAGTGTGATCCGACGGTGTATTCTAGAGAAAGAACAGAAGAATGTGTTGTGGCATTGTCATGGTTCTGCATATGGTGGACATTTTGCAGGTAAGAGAACTGCAGCAAAAGTATTGTTGAGTGGCTTCTACTGACCCACTTTATATAAGGATTCAAAGAAGTTTGTGGAGGCATGTGACAACTGTCAGAGAACTGGGAATATTTCTAGGCGACATGAAATGCCGTTAAACAATATCCAGGAAGTGGAGATCTTTGATGTTTGGGGTATGGATTTTATGGGACCTTTCCCTTCTTCCTACTCCAACAAGTACATACTGGTGGCAGTTGATTATGTTTCCAAATGGGTTGAGGCCATAGCTACACCAACCAATGATTCCAGGGTGGTGATTGCTTTTCTGAGAAAGAATATATTTTCAAGATTTGGAGTCCCTAGAGCTATCATTAGTGATGGGGGCACTCATTTTGATAATAGGATGGTGGAGTATGCCTTGGCTAAGTATGGAGTGAGGCACAAAATAAGCACTCCATACCACCCACAGACTTATGGTCAGGTTGAGATTTCCAACAGGGAATTGAAGAGAATATTGGAGAAGACTGTTGGGAATGCTAGGACCCAGTGGTCCAAGAAACTTGATGACACCTTATGGGCATATAGGACCGCTTTCAAAACTCCTATTGGGATGTCTCCATTTCAGTTGCTGTTTGGAAAAGCATGCCATTTGCCAGTTGGATTGGAGCACAAGGCTTTGTGGGCTGTGAGATATCTGAATTTTGATTCCAAAGCAGCGGGACAGAAAAGATTATTACAGCTGGATGAATTGGATGAGTTTCGTTTGTCTGCTTATGAAAGTGTCAGTTTGTATAAGGAAAAGACAAAGCTATGGCATGATAAGAAGATCACACCTAGAGACTTCAAGGTGGGGGATCAAGTACTTCTGTTCAATTCCAGGTTGAAGCTGTTTCCAGGGAAGTTAAAGTCTAGATGGTCTGGATCGTTTGTGGTAAAAGATATGAAACCATATGGGGCTGTAGAAATCAGTTCTTTGGATTCAGACAGAAGTTTTACAGTCAATGGTCAACGATTGAAGTTATATGTTGGAAATGTTGTGGATAGGCAACTACTGACAGTTGCTCTATTAGAGGTAAAATAGATCATACCCGTCAGGCTCGTGACGTTAAACAAGCGCTGAGTGGGAGGCAACCCACTGTACTAGGTATGTAATTCCATGTTCATACCATATCTATAAGATGAAGAAGTAAAGGGGAAAAATATATTTTTTTTTTTTAAATCAAAGAAAAATTTCTTGCTATGTGCTGGGCGCTAGAACGTCAACTCTGACCGTTTTAGCGTCCCTAGAGTTCCATCATTCTGAAACTCTCTGGTTGTGCGCGCTAAGACGTTCATTATGAGCGTTTTAGCGTTCACCAACAACACCAATACAGGCACTCTGGCCAACCGCGCTAAAGCGCTCAGTCTGACCGTATTAGCGCTGTGCTGCACAAAGTGTGCATTTTTCTCTGGACAAGGACGCTAAAGCGCTGGTAAGCCAACGTTTTAGCGCCTTGTCACTAATTCGACATAACAGAGTTTCTCCTCTCTTTTTCTTTTACATTCTTATACATTCTCCTTTCTCTTCCACAACACGGTTTCTTCTCTCACATTTGTATCATCAATCTTCGTAGTTTCCTCCACATCCTTTCATCAACATCACGGTATGTATCTCATCTCTTTTCTCTCCATCACATATCATATCTGAATCATAGGAATTATTTGGGCATTTCACATGTTGATTTCATGTATCATTCTTAGGATTGCATGTTGATATTAGTTTTATTTGTACTATCCTACTGATCTGTTGCTTTTGACTGATATTTTGGGGCTGAGACAACAAATCTAGCACATGTTGGTTCCAAATTGTTTTTACATAACATACCCAGCGCACACACACACAAGGTGTTCGTGGAAATGCCTGACCCAAAAATTGGCCAGGCGCTAAAACGTTTGGTTTCAACGTTTTAGCGCCCGTCCAGTTTTTACACACGTTTAAGGCCAGGACGCTAAAACGCTCAGTGTGACCGTTTTAGCGCCCAGGCCCTGTTTCATACAAAATTGAGGGTCTACATAATGGCATTGTGGGGTTGTAATTCATACATATTTTGATCCAAATTCCCCACTACAAGAGTTCTAAATCTGGGAATTGTGGAATTGGATTCATGATATGTAATTGTTTGACATTTGGACTGATTTTCTCTTGTTGTGTAGGCACAATATCTTCTCCTTCTCAACCAGCTCCCTCTACACAGGGGAAGAAGAGATATAAGAAGCGAGCCCGAG